>NW_026623487.1:0-62303 GCF_030028575.1 Malurus melanocephalus | reverse complement strand
AAGTGTTTAATAAAGAGACAACTTTCCAGTGTTTTCTAAACTGCCATTTTACTTTGGTACACCGATTGAAATGAGGAATATAGAATACAGCTTTTATAATAATAAGAAGGAACATGTAGTTTCTCACATTTACGCTGTTGCACATGCCTTAAACTACCTCTAGATCTGAACTTATATTTTACACCACTACATATACAGAATCACAGGAGTAATTAGGTTGGAAAAGGCCTTAAAAATCATTGAATCATACTAAAAATATAAAACAAAAAATGCTGTTCCTATTCTGAAAGCCTATTCTGAAAGCCTATTGTGAAAGTTTCTTTAAGCATCCATTATAAAACCCAAGCACCTGATATATTGTGTACAGAAAAAAGAATTTCTTCATCTAAAAATGACTTCCACCTAAAGGAAATATCTGCTTTAAATTGCCAATAGCTCTTACAATACCTCTTGCATATATTCTTGCATGAACACAAATTTTTGAATAAAATAATCAAGTTGAAAGTTTAGGTTATGTTCACATGTCAGCAATAGGCATCATTATAAATCAAGGACAATCAATGCTATAGTATTGTCATTAATAAAATATGAGTCAATAGGCACAAACTTTTAATATAAGCCTAATTATGAGTGTCTCTTTGCATGAAACTAAAAATATTGAAAATGTTGACATTGGAGATGTGCCCTTGAACCAAAAGCCAAGTATAAGTCAATAATCTATTATGATTTTCATTTTGCAGAAGTAGTGCCATTATTTCAAAAGGTCTCAAAAATCAATTTAGCATTTAGTATATCTGTGTAATAATGACATCCTAATTAAAAATCCCAATCTGAATAGCACAAAGGATAATGTTTAATCTCTAATCAATGAGCACTGAGAGAAGCAGCTATAGGTGCAATAACCTTTCTTAATGAGGTTTACTGTTATTTCACAGATTATGTATTCCTTCATATTTCTGATAGCCACTGACAATGTGTGCAGACATTTTCCAACTAAAACCATAAAAATGACTACMACTTATTTAGAGAAAAGTAGCAAAGCAATAAAATAATCTTTTGGTCTTTATGGATTTAGCTGCCATAGTACACAGGGAACCTGACTGGTATTTTTTTAACACACAAGAACTCCACATTGAYAAGCCACCTCGAAGTTAAGGTGGTTGCTCATACAGCCCTATAAAACCTTTTCCTAGGAATAAATGGTTGAGRTAATTTTTCCATTTATCAGTTTTGCCACATGATATTTGAGAATTATTCTGTAATTTAAAAAAATTGTTTTCCAATTATCCTCATTAATTTGAGACTGCAGATGTTGAATAGTCATCAAAAAAAGAGAATATTTTTTTGAAAAAAAGGCCTCACATAGCAATGAATATATTTCATTACAAGTGCTCATCAGTCCACTGCTCAATTACCTGTGTGTCAAATGATTATCTGAGAGCTCAATTCCATCCCCATTACCCTTCCCCCACCCCATATTTCAGCCATATTTRCTATGGAATTGTTAACACATCTTTGAACCTGCGATTTACTCAGTTAATTTCCCACTAAGAGGTGCTGGAGTAACAGATGTCATAMTTATGCAATTATTATCCTCATTTTACATTCATTCTTTCAAGGAATTGCATGGGATGGGCGCACTGGACATTAATTTCAGGAGCAGTGCAATCATATGCCACTGCAGCCTCCTGCAGTCCTCTTCATGGATGAGTAARCAGTCTAATACATGAAATTTTAGCAGAAGCCTGTCAACTTTTTGTCCTATAAATGATCAGATTTGTTCAAACACAGTTTAAAATATATAACAACATTTTCTATTCTATGGCTTTCTGTTACTTTTTAATGCAAGAATACATTGATCAAGTATTATAATTTTTGATAAACATTAATTAAAAACACAAGAACAAACTCCCCCAAAACTGTGATGCAGCCTATTTTGAATGTTATTAACAAACTTTATTACTGGATTGCTTTGGGGCTCACAGCATCATCCTAATGAGCTGCAGAATCATTCACAACAACATTTCCATGCAACTGAAATGGCAAGAAATTGTTCCCAAATTACTTTAAAAACAGATCTGTGGCACTGAACATGTCAGTAATTTTACTGTAACACAGCAATGGGGCTCCCAAAGCCCAACAACTGAGAATAAAGGCTCTCAGGCGACTTCCCCCAAARCACTGCAGCACAACTTTACTCTTGGATTGCCTGGAGATGCATATGGAGAAAGAGGAAGAAAAAAATAAAATGAGGTAACCACTTGGCATAAAACCATTTGCGCATCAAACACTAAGATGCAGTGTTTATAAGACCTCTGAGAACTTTGGGAGAAAAATAAAAACATGCTTAATGCAACATGTAAAGTATTTCTATAGAATAGTTCTTTCAATCAAAACAAACAACTCAATTTGTAACAATGCATGTTTTAAATTCACATAGTACTGATCTGCATATTTAACTTTCTGCTTTAAATGTATACCAGATCCCTGAACTTATCCTCGGGGCCACTGAAAATCTTAGACATTTTAGGATTTTCCTTAACACGGAAGCCATATGTAGTACGCAAGAGGAATAAGGGATTTGTTAAAGAGCAGGAAAGCAGCATTAGTGCCCAGACTGCAAATGCAAGAGGATGCCAAATAGACCAAAAGCTACTAGTTGAGGTTTGGAAAAGATCTTCTTCCTCCTTTCTTCCCTCTACCACTCTGGGACACTAAAACTTTTCAATACGTGCACACAAATGCATTGTGTCTTGTACTTGTTTTCTAAAATAGTGTTTAACTTCTATATTCAAGAAGCCTTTATGCATGAGAAATTACTATTTTTATATGCTCTACCCCCAGGCTGTAGTACAGTATAATCTATACTTACGTGCTTTTTCATGTAATGTGGTTGTAGCCAAAATGTGAGAGCTGCTATGAGAAAATTAAATAGAATAAGAGCTGCCATGTGCTCCACAATTAAAGGAAACACTAAGTAGCAGCAATGGGAATTAAACAGGACACTGTGTTATGCCAAATACCAAATGTGAAACCAAACTATCTGCCAAGTCTCCCCTATTTGTTACAATTTTTCCATATTTAGGTAAATTTATGTAATTATGTACCCTGCAGTGGTAATGGGACCATGCTTGAGTCCTTTTGCAGCATATGCTCTTGGCACAAATATTCTTTTTGATGGGGAAAAATCCCAACTTGGCCAAGATTACATATGTTGATTTTATATTGGCATTCTGACTGTGCCTAACAGCTGGTCTTTAATGTAATGAAACTGTGCTGGATTTATTCAGTTAAACAACTCTGCAGACTATTTAAGCATATGTATTTCTTGTAGCTCCCTATGTTTTTGGATCTGCTTGGATCAGAGCACCAACAGTTGCAGTGTTTTCCTTAACATGTGAGATGTACCTGTGAGCCAAATAATAARCACACTAAAGACTTAGTGTCTTATTCTCTATGACCCCAGTTTTAAACAGCACTGATCACATTCACAAWTCTCTCATGACTTTCCCATATATCTACTTAAAGAAAGTGTGAAATGAGCCTGTTCCTTCCTGGTATTTTTTCCACAGTCACTAAGGTGTTCACCAGTTTTACAGTCACAAAGATGTTCAAAACTTTTTTTTTTTTTTTAAAATTTTTTTTTTGTGTGTGTGTGTGCAGGAAAGACATTGTGGGAAAGGCACCACTTGTTTTGTAGGGATTTTTTATAGCTGAACCTAGGGGGATTCAGTATGGCACCACGTTTATGAAATATTTTCCACGCAGAAGGAATACACATGCAGTACACCAGTCATATTTCAAAGATAAATCAGCCAAAAAATGCACCATTGCACCRTGTCTCCCCATCCAGGGCAATTGCTGACAGCACAAATGCTGAAATAAACTCAATAATTCTGAGCTTTCTCGAAACTCCCTTGAAGGCAGTAGCTCCTATTTGAAACCGAAAACAGATTTTAAATTGCTCTCATAATCCTAACAACTATATCCTGCAGACACATGTAGAAATGTAGAAACAAGGACAATCATGAGACAGTTTAAGCATATTAAGGTTCTTTAAAAGAATGGGATAGACTGAGACTCATCAGTGCTTCAGTAAAACAGGCTGAGAAGTTCAGTCACACCTCTCGAAGTGCTGCCACTGCCTCCATTAAGTATTCACAAAGTCTCACATTTTTAAGAAAGAAAAGCTCTTCATAAAGTTTGATCTCCTGCCTAATGCAGACCAACTAACCTCATTGTATAGGATTTCTAGTACGAGACCCGTTCTTTTTTATTATTTGAAAGACTTATCTTCCTCATAGACCCTGACACAAGTTCATGATATGTCTCTGACTTCCTCTAATACATCAAGACAATACTTTCATTTATCTCACAATCTAGATTCCTGAATAAATTATGGCAAGAAATCAGTTTAACAGTATCATACAAATATCTATCCTCCTCAAAACAGTGAGATTAAAGTGCATTAGCCAWCTTTCCCCTTCAACACTCCAAAAAAAAAAGAAAGAAAAACTGAGTTGCTCTAAACAGCATTTGTTTTAGAGAGCAGTATCTAAAGGTGTATATCTTTGTATAAAGATTGATAAATTTATCTCACTTTGTAGGTTGCTTGGCCTTGAAATTTTTCTTCCCCAAACTTTTATTTATTATCTTCTATTATTAATTTTCATTGGAATTATGTTTAACCTGAGTTCTGGTAGAAGCAACTAACTATTCATTTAAAGTAATTTAGTATATCTACCCATACACTGCATTCTAAGAATTTTTCTGTCAGAGATTTTTAATTATACCAGAGTTTTGGGGATGAGTGTGGAAGGTTGTGGAGGAAGCAGAWGAAGGAATTTTCACAAAACATTTCAGGAAAAACTATGACTCTTTCAGGAAAAGGAATGACTTTGTGATTTATAACATATTCTATGGTGAGTAAAGTACAGTAAAGCACAGTAAAGTACAGTAAAGTACTAATGTTTTCTGTATAAGAAATTAAAATTGGACAATTTCAATGTTACACTATCTTTTCCGCTCAAACATTAATATTGAATTGCTGTTCTCAATTTATTTCAGGTCTTCTAAGCACGACAAGAAAAAAAAAAAAAAAAAAACAAAAAAAACCCAGATATTACCACTGACCTTAAAATTTGATCCAACTTTTTAGCAGAAATTACTATTCCCATGACACCTAACCAAGTTTAACAATTCATAGTAGCAAGCAAGCTACAGATGCTTCTTGTCATGAGAATATTAAAAACAGAAGAAAAGATCATGGAATTTATTCATTAAGAAAATAGATTGGCAATGAATTTAAGTGATTCAAAACTGTTTTTTGAGCTTTGATTTAAACATGAAGAACACATGGCAATTATGCACCTATTCAAATAACTTTCTCCTCTGTGTTCATTCAGAACACAAATGCTGGTGACAGAGAACTAAAACACTTCACTTGTCCTTAACCTGGCTAACAAAACCATCACATGTTTTCACTGCTGAACAGTTGGTTKTCTGAAAAAAGACTACTCAGGGTGAAAGGTAACAGCATATCAYAGCCCACAGTAWACTAGATATCTGTAACCACATTCACACAAATGTTTTTACAAGTATACAAATATGACCTCAAGTTGTTTAGGGGATTTAAAGAATAGTGCAGGAAAAATGAGATTTGGAAAGACTGTGTGGCTTAAACAGTCATTGCAAAGTCTTCCTTCGTTCCTATTTTACTGAAAAAAATYGAAAGCATAAGTTTAGATTAACTGTGTATCTTTCCTGAAATTCAGAAATTCCAAGATRTTAGTATTGTAGAAGTTCTGTTAAATATAAGCAGAATATCTGAAGATTTTGCTTAGTCCCAGCCAACAGAATCTTGTGGACACTAATACCCTAATTGTTCACATTACAGGGAAAAAMCAATAATTTGGGTGTGTTTCCTGATCAGTAGACAACTTTTATACATTAAAAAAAAAATTAAATGTTTAAGAAATCCCCAGACCTCAACCTTCAGTTAAATCCTTTAACTTAGCAAATCTTGGTGACTTTTTTAGGCTAATATAAATCTATTTGCAAATACAAATACAACCAAAATGACTGGTAAGTTGTGAAAATCTTAACTGTGTCTTTTAATCAAACTTAAAGGGCTTGATTTTGAGGGTTTTTTAAAAGTTTTTTTTAAGCTTTTGCTTTTAGATGGAATTGCATTTATATTTAAATTCTCTTACTCTTAGAAAGTTTGTCTTAGTTCATTCTTAAGCATTCATAAGACTTAGGCAAAAATGTTCAAACATAAATTTATCATTCTGTGTATTAAGCGTTTTGTAGGAGTCAGGAAACATTTTAAAGTGATTTTAAAGGTCACATTTTAAAGTGACTGTGATATCCTTAATATCATATTTTCCTGTTTTATTGTAAGTAGTGACAAATGAGCTCAAGACAGCCCTGCTGTCTCTCCCAGCACTGCTTGGAGTGCACCAGGAGCACARCACAGGCAGATCTCGTGAGTCTGTTAAACACCCAGGCTTGAATAACAAGGCAGAGCCCTACTCCACCACTCTTACTAATGAGGTAAATTCTTTTGTGTATTGATTTTAATTAGTTCACTGGTGGAAAAAAGTCCAACATAGCATGATTAAGGGCAGCAATATAGCCCTGGGTAAGGACCAGACCTACTTTAAAGTCTAACATAATACACAAATTGTCAGTATCATAAAATCTAATTTTACATACATATATGAATGCATCTTTTACAAGGGGATTTTTTTGTGTGTTTTAATTTCAATGGTCTGGTTGAAAGTTTAAAACCCTACACTGAATGCATTGTATTGAACCCTGGTGTAAAAAAAAAGATTGATGCTAAATATGAATATAGGATAGATCACTGGAACACCAATTGGAGATTGGAACATGGTGACAAAGAAATTTATAAAGGTATTTATATCTAAGTTTATAGGATTGCCTGTGGCTGGGACCAATGCAACRATATATACAATAGGAATTATCTGTACTCCTATAATGTTAGATCATTGTACTGATGCACTTAAATGAATGCCTAATATCATCATTTTTCTGATTGATATCCATTACATATATATAAACATATAAATATATATTATCCAAGCTGCATTTAATAGGGTATGATAGCTCTAGCCATATAAATTACTGAAAGGACATGTCACCAGACATAAGTTCTGCACACAAGTGACTAAGCATTTCCATAGTACACATCACCTAAAATAGTTTTACACTTATTCAGTAAGTTATTTTGTTTGATAAATAGTAARTACTTTTAATGACTCCTGTAATTCTGACATTTTAGTTCACAAATGAATTACTTCTTCATTCTGTTCTACAAGGATCTCATCATTCAACCTTGTAGGTGAACTTCAAAAGCTTTAAGAATCTTACATTTATTTCTGGGAAGTATTTTCTCGTTAACRTCTAACATATGTACCCCGTAGGCATGATTCACACAAGTCTCTGGAATTCTGAGGAAATGATGATCAGTCACAGAAATGTGTAAAGAATCAAGAACTCTGGCAATTTTCACTTCAAATGTTGTCAGCGAGTTACTATTGTAAAAGCACTTTTCTCACCATATCACTGAAAAATGCTGCGTACTGAGCAGGTATGAGAAAAGTTACACTTTTAATGAACTGCACCRCCTGAAGGTTTATTTCCTCAAAGTTGGTAACTGAATCTGTTACATTCAGAGAAATGCTTATTGTAGGTAAGAGATGCTCAGTATGGCCTGAAGTTTATACCTTGCAGGGTGGGGAAGGGGACAGCAACAAACCAGACACAACACAACGCTCTGGGTTCTGATTAACCCCAGAAACTATGCTCCAAACAATCCTCTAAATGTCAACAATATCTTTTTGTTTAATACCATCCTTGGAAAGCCCAGCTCCCGCATCTAGTAATGCATATATTTAAGTAATTGATTGCTTGCTTTTCAAAAATGGAAAACTATTCCCTGAATTACTAAAGAGCCGGTAAAAATTAAAACTAATGAGCTCATTTCAATAAAAATTTATGAGACTGGTTTCATGCTGACAAAGTGGGTCCTGCAGGCAGTACCCCTCCACCTGCTTGCCAGAAAAAGAAAAATCTTCTATTTAAAAATATTTTTAAATCCTTTAATGAGGTATTAAAATACAGCTACAAATCTACAGGTAATTTGAAAGGATTGAGTGAATAAGTCTGTTACAAAAGTACAAAAGAATTTTCKGAAGAAAACAAAGTAGTATTTGTCAGCACTAATTACTAGAGAGATAAAACTCTCTTAAGATGTATCAACTATGTGCAAAATGAGAGATGMCACAATATCAACCAAACCCTGYCAAATAGKTTTTTTTGAGCTCTCGTGTAARTATATTATAAAATGCAAAAATAAASTACAAAGCCMCAAAKAATYCAACTCAYASGGCCCAAARTAGGAATACTTGCTCTTTTKGCCCATGACTAGACAGTTCTAAAATGGAGAACTGCAGCTGCCTGAGTCTGATAAAGGAGCATCATACTCATAAATGTTATGTGCTGTTACATGTAAAATATTTAATTTTTAATCATATATTATAATCAGACATTTATCTAAACAAGAATGTAGGAAATATATAAAGCAAAAAACCAGACAAAACCAAAGGAGAAACTAAATGTGTGTTCCTGGAGGTATCCACCAGTTCAAATGCAACTATTAATCTTAACTACTTTACAAAAAGTGCAAATATCTGTTTACACATTGTAACAGTGTACAAGAATAATTTGAGATATGAATATAAAAGGAAAATATGCTAATGTGTAGAAAATCGATGAATATCAGATGCCCTTTAAACATGCCTTGCTGTAAATCCCTGAAGCACATGGAAAAATGCCTGTTTTTTTAAAAGGTATCCAAAAAAATAAAAAAAATCAGAATATAATGTTAAACTGCAGTAGGGTAGATATAATTTATATTAATGTCCTTTTGGAAGTAATATATGTATTAAAATGTGCCTGCTGTAAAATGACAGTTTTAGAGAACTTCACATTACAACCATGTTACCAATGAAACCAGAAGCTCCTCTAAACTAACTACAGAACATTATGATTTTCATCACTTTTCCTGCATTTTTTTTCTAGTTTTGTTTTCTTTTAAGTACAGAAACAAGTTTTCAAAGTTCAGAATATTGTATTCCATATTGCTTGATGGAACTCATGTTTGCTTATATGTTCACAGTAGGAACTGCTATAAAAGATACATTGAGCCAACTGAAAAATAATGTGGAGTTGAGATTTTTTTTTTGTCTCTGAAACCTGGCTATAAGTTAAACWGTTTCTTCTGTGAGACAAAACAGGTAGTTTAACAGATTTMAGCACAATATATACTGAARTACGTAACCATATACACAAGAGATATTCAGAGCAAGTAGAGAAATATTGTCATCCCAAGTAAAATAAAATTTGATCTACATCACTACCAAATCCATTCTTTTAGTCAAGTGGGACTCAGAGTATTACACTGTTTTTCTTCTTTGTACTGTTGTTGACACTCTCAGAACCATCTTCAAAGCACCGTACTCTTTTGTGTGGTGTAAAACCAGTATGCTTCCAATTTTGCCATCAATCATCTTTAATAGCATATGCTATTAATGTAATTTTGTTATTGAAGATTCCTAAATCTATTCAGTGGTTTGCACAAGACAATTACGTTTTTTGTTATATGCATGCAGGCAATCAGATAGCGTCTTTTTAAATTAGAGCAATTAAACATGGTCATTATAAATGGTAGATTATTAAAAAAAAAATCATGAAGTGTCAATATGACATTCTTTGACTTAAAATTAAATGGTAACAGAATGGAGAGATGCATCTTAATTATTTCAAAAGTCTGCTTGAAAAATCTTCTCTATGAAAGCTTGCTGATGTTGAGAAACGGTATCTATAGCTTTAACAGTGCTATGGAAGTTTTTACAGATATTTCCTAACATGTAGAAAGTGATTCTACAACACAAAAACCCCTCTGTACATTATCTAGAAAAATAATTTGGATATATGGTCAATTCCCCACTTCCCAAAAATGAAAAAAAAAAAAAACAAACCCAGTACCCGTACAGTAACATCAACATTAAAGAAATGTCTGTATCCTCGTATACCAAGAAAAATTCAATACATTATGCATATTTTTGCCATAAGAAGTTAAACAGATCCATTATTTTGACAGACTGCTTCTTTCTCTGTCTTCTTTCTTCTTGCTGTAACAGGTTTCTTCCTGTCTACCTTTGCAATATCAAAACCACTTGTTCAGTGAGGCACTTSAGAGGATGTGTAATGCCAGGTACCAAAACTTACCTAAAATCAAAGTTGATAGGTTGCTATGCATTAGTGGATGGCATGCCATGCATTCAGTCTAACTGTAGCTGATGAGTGTCAGAAAAATTTCCTGAGGGTTCCAAAGGCATGACTGGAATAAGTCTGCAGGCCTGAATAGGAATACCTGGATCATYTCCATGATGGATAAGTTTGAAATATGAATATGAACTATGARGTTTGATAGCTTTTTGCATGCAGAYATTAAAGAATTACAGTGAAACATCTACAAGTTTTGACATTTCATAAATATCGTCCCTGGTTCCAAAAGACCTATTAAAATCTCTTACATATGCTCCAGAATGTCACGTTTAGCTCCCAGTCCAAAGCATACAGCTGTATGTTATAGACACTGAGGTAGATTTTGAGGGAAGTTATTTGTAAACATGGTACTTTTTTTCTCACTGTTGTTCCTTAGAGCCTTCCAGAATAAGCTCAGTAGAGTGATAACTGGTTTTAACTGAAAAACTGAACCTAGAACTGATTAATTGCATATAACAGCAGACTCTGAAAAGGATTTTTTCAAATAATGAAGAATTCCTTTTTAGGAATGTGTACCTCAAATACAGGCATAGTTGTATATAATACTCAATACAGTTAATATTATGGGACTTACCATRATTTACTGCCTCATCTTTCTGTGACATTTCTTTGAGACAACTTCTTGTCAGCAACATAAATTAACACAGTTTTGACAATAGTTAAAAAAAACCTCCCAAACTTATAATAACTATTTTGTGAAGAACAAAACAAAGCATATGRAATGTTAGACTTACACCCTCCCATGAAAGAGCTAAGCATATTTTTTAACTCAGATCAGTATTAATTATATTGAATTTTTTTTGAGTAAAGCAGGTAAGGAGAAGAACAGAGTTCAGTGAAAAGACTGAGAAAGAAATCTGTGCAGAGAAAATGGTGAACTTCAAAGCTAGTCTCAACTGTTAAAATGAGAGTATTTGAAGATTCTCAGCCATGTGGAGTGCACAAAGCAATTTCAGCAGGAATGAGTTGTATAGACAAGCAACAGTATAAAAAATAAATCTATTTGGGATTTCAAAAAGGGTGAGAAAAAATATTCCCTTCCATCCAAGCACCTCTGTGCACTATGGGGTCATTAATTCTCCAGATGCAGTTGTGAATATATTCTGGTACCTTTTGGTAAGTAATGTTTAATCCATTTTATAGATGGATGATGTCAACTATACCCGACCTTATTAGCAGCAAGCCTAATACAGACTTGCATCTACCTGTCACCATAGATCTCCAGTCCTATTTTCAGAACAAAATTTATCAGAGAAAAATATTCACTACAATTAGCTTTTTCTGCATTGCTTAATTTGAGATATCAAGGAAGTGAAACAAAAAAAGAAGAATCTATCACCTATATTAATGGATGTTTCAGATCAATTTAACCTGAACTAATATATTTTCTTAATGACAAATCAATGTCAAAAATAATGAAAGAACTTAAGATTCTGTGTGCTTTCCTAAAGTCTTYGCTGTTAAACAGGGTTGTACAGCCTGCCAGTCTTGCATTATTTATTAGCTGTGAATATTATTAGAGCTTGTTGTGGTTTACAGTACTGAAAAGATAGAAGCCAATTATTTCTTCTGAGTTCTTTCAAGAGTTGTGCAGTTGAAAAGTAAAAAAAGAGTCTTTAAATCAGCTAAATAAAATTAAGAAYTTCAAATAAATCTAAAAATAACCTCAAATGAATATACTACCAGTTTCATTTTCTGTTATTTGTTCAATTTTACATGTATGTGTACAATTTCTCCAGATGATTTTTCCCCTGAGACAAGGACCAKGTGCCGAGGTCAAGAATCCATCCAAATTCACATTTATTACAGCTTATTTTACAAGCATTTTAGAACATAGACATCTTTTTATTAATAAAAACTTTCTAACAAATATTTCAGCAGAATCTATGGGCAAGAACTCACATGTATTTAAGACTGTGCACACAAGCAAAGAGAAATTCCCCTTCTCATGACAAATAATTTAAGTTCAGGATGACAGGTGGGTACTGTGGATAAGAGTGCCAAAWGTAACAGGATGATCCTCAATATTTATCTCAAAATGTAATTTTCAAAAGCTGTTCCCCTGCTTTATTAGTGGACCAAGAACAGAAACATTTCCTTACTCCCCAGTGCAGTTGGTTGATTTTAGTCTTCCCTAATGTCTGGATCTACCACTGAGTTCCCAGCTGAGAATTGTACTTTTGACCGTTTCTCAATATCTCAGAGAAGAAAAAGCTTCAAAACATTTTTTTTTGTATTGGTAAGAAGAGAGTCAGACAACTTCTTCACTAACATCTGGATATTTTTGTGAGAAAAACAACATAGGAAAAGAGAAAGAACAAAAGAGTTTATTGGCATCAAGTTTGCAATGAAGCTGATGTCACAACTCCCTAATAAAGTCTGGGATCACAATTCTGTGAGAAACCAGTGGCAGAACTGAAAAACTGAAAGGGTGTTTCATGGGAAAAGCAAGTAACTTCTGTTAAACACAGCAATTATCAGTATGTGAGCACTGAATAGATTTGTGGTTCACTATAAAGACAGAACTCTATCTGAATAAATAATGTTATGAGTAGCACATGGATAACTATTTACAGGAATTTCCAAAACTTTCAAGTGTGTTTATGATMCTGTATAAAAACTGGATCCTTAAGACATAACATCCAATTGAAAAATTATGTCTAATGCCAAAACATGCCTGTGACTTGCAAACCCAAATTTTTTTGCACGCTGGGTAATGATGAAAATTCAATTTTTTTATGGGAAGTTGGGGGAAGAACAACAGAGATCAGTTTGTCCAACCACAAGGGGCTGTGCTAGGGTTACCCAGCTAATTTACCCTGTGACCTGAGCTAGATCTTTGAACCCATTCCTTCAAAGGTGGAGAACTAGGGTATTAAGCTTGATTCATTAAAAAGTGCCCTACCAACATAACAAATGATTTTAATAAGAGCTACAACTCTACCGGGAAAACTGTACAAGGAAGGCCCAAGTGCTTCTTTAATGTTTAAAACTTGATTAAATATTTACAGTAACATAAGACTGAAAAAATCAGAAAGCTCCTCCTAGTCTTGACTGCATCAAATGTTTATGGTAGATCATGAAGAGCAAAAATTTTTGCCATTATTAGAATCATTATAAAAGCTAAATTCAGATACACAAAATTTTATAGTCTCCATCACGTGTATTCATGATAACACTTATTTATAAAGGAAAAAACAGGACTAAATACATTTATGCTTGCTAAAACCACTATTTTAATTTTAAAGATTGAGACATTTGAGTGATTATATGTTTTGGGNTTTTGGGTTTTTTTTTTTTTTTTCCCATTCCCTCATATAACTTCTGGATTATGAAGGCTTATTTTGGATATCTACCTATCAACCAGGAATTTTCAATTTTCTTTTGGATTCGCAAATTTCTTTTACTGTCCTTCAGGGTAATGAATGTAAGCCCCTTACACAATAAACTTGCTTTTCTCAGCTGCCTCTTCATAAATAGTTCATACAGTACATCTAAAGCTTTCAAATCACTTCAGGTGCTAAAGGAAAATTCAGGTGCTCGCTCCTTAATTARCATGGCCTTCAGAAGAAAGTTTTTGCATAGAAGTCCACAGAACTGAGAACAGATTTTTGGCTCTAGATGAGTTCCTGTAATAAACAATTACAAGTTCCAGTCAAGAGCTGAGTTTGAATKAATTCAATAAGTTTGAAGGAGTCTAGAATCTCACTATAGAAGAGAGTGAGGAAAGAGAYAGACAGGAAGTGATTTGAGCAAAGTCATAACATAATCCACTGTAATTCTCTGCAAATGAGGCATCCATTCAAACACCTTAACAAGTTTTAGTTACCTAGCAAAACTGCTGAAGCTACAAAAACCTCAAAAACCCAATTCTCACAGGAATGGATTACTGTACTGAAATAAATACCATGGTCAGCTCTTTYCAAATGAAGTCACAGCACACATAATGAAAGAATATGGAGTGAAATCACTGTCATTATAAAAAACCATTTGATTCTGTTTCTGACAAAAGAATCTTATTCCAGGGAAGTTAYGTCTTAAAAATGGTTGGCTGTAGGTGTTTTTGAAAAGATAATTGTTACCTTGAAGCCATTTGGAGACCTGCACATTCACAAGTAGTGAAATAGCTGTGAAAGCCCAAAAGCCTGACTCACTATTGACCCACTAAAGCAAGGACACAAGAAATCCTGGSAAAACAGAAATCCCACATCATCCAAGGGGTGCCTCGGATCCCTGAGGATAAGGCAGAAAAACTGGTGTTTCTTTCATCCTCCAAATCAAGCTGCTGGGAAACCAAGAATGTTTTCCTGTAGCCAACCAGAACTACATGGAAGCCAGCATGCTTCCATAAAATTACCCAGTCAAAATAGTTGTTCCAACCAGTGGTACCCATTAATAAGGATATGAGACAACACAATATAATTTATTTCTCAACTGCATGCTTTACAAAGCCAGAAGCGAGCAATGTAATGGACTACAAGAACAAACCACCAGACTAYGAAATCAAGACTCCTAATTGATGGCAAGCTGTCATTTTGTGCAAGTTGCTAACTTCCTTGTGACTCAAGCTTCCCAGATATACAGTTCAGGGAAAAATGCATCTTCAATCAAAACCAGATGTTTTTCAAAAATGTGAGCTCTCAAAGACAAATATAAACTTTATATTTGTTTTCTACATCTCCTTTCTACAAAAGGAGTTTTCTACATCTCCTTTAAAGAAATAATTTCTATTTTGGTTTAGATTAAGAATTTGGTTATGAGTAGGAATTCGTAGAAGGAATCATGCCATTGCCAGCCACCTTTTATTCTTTCATTCATATAAGAACCAAGGTCACATCCAGGGTGGTGCAAAGCAGGCAAACTGCTTTCCATGGCGTGCAGCCCTTTGCTGCAGTTCTCAGCTTTATGCACTGGGTTACAAACTGCCATCTGTAGCATGTATGTTAATGGCTGCACGATGCTATTCATACATTGAGGCAGCCACATTCCATCTGCCGTGCAGTCAGGCCACACATAACTCAGTCCCACCTTCAGACAAAACAACTGCTGTTTTCTCAGCCTGACAATGAAATTAAGTGATTGATGTCACGGGCAGATCCCATCTAACATTCAACCAAATGCACACTTAGCATTTAGGCGTCACCTGTTCCAGGAATAAAACAAAACGGGCTTTTTTTCACAGTAATTCTTTGTAGGAAGGAAGTCTGACACTTCACCCAAAGCTCAGCACAGAAGTGACTTCATGTAATCAACACAGAGCAGTTCCCCTCCAACCCTCACCCTCTTATTTGACACTACTTTTAGCCACGTGTTTAGTAGGTATATTACTTTTACAGAAGAAAAATCTACCTCTTGTGCACTAACCATGTTAAAATGTTTAGAGCATTACCTCAAAGAGACTTAAGATTTTCATAGCATGATAAACTCCWCTTGTAAGCTATGCATATTCCAATATTAAAATAAAAGCATATTTTTTAATAATTATGAGAGATCTGTTATTGATACTAGCACTCAACTCCTGGAATCAAATAAAGTCCCTCTAAGGTTTCAATGCATTCTTGGAAAGCAATCAAAGGCCTCTTTTTCCATAAGTTTGTTATTTATAGAAAAGCATTTGATTGTTGCATTGAAGTGTGCACTCTATGTGTAAAAAGGTGTTTATGGGCTTTAGTACAGTATAGTTAATACCCAAGCAATACCTAGCCCTTTTATAATAAAGAACCCTTACTGAGAGGATATATATTGTACTTTTCATCAAGTGTACAGCATACAATTACATTTGCTGGTGGTCTATAATGTAAACCCCAGTTGAATCAGCTTATGGATTTGTTGTTCTGCATGCAACAATTAAGAACAGTTGCATTTTAGTACTCAATTGAAAGTAAAGAGTAATATTTGTGAAAAAAATATTCATACTTTCTTTCAAAGCAGACTGTAAAAGTTTCCAGAATATTTTAAAATCCAAACTACTCTGCTTAGGATTTAATATATTCTGTTACGTATGGATTGATAATTACACACTTTCCCACAGACAGGGAAAATAAAAGGTGCCAAGAGTACACAAAGCAGACCTTCATGCACACAAAAGGTATAGTTAAAATCGGTATAAATGTGGTAAAACACAGCCCTACCAAAACTCCTACCACAGCACRACTTTGAGCATCCGTTGGGCTACACAGCTGACAGTATTTCAAAACACAAGAGAAAAAAAGCCATACAAGAAAATGAAAACCTTTCCTATCAAAATGAAATATGAAGAAAGCATTACCTGTTTCTAAACATCCAGAATCTGAAGTTTTATATAAATTCAGTTTCCCATTCGTGAATAAAAATAGGTATCAAAAGTTGCCTGTCTAAAGGTTAATGTTACTTTTAAGGTGAGAAAGGTTAGAAATAAATGTAAAACTCAAGATTTCAGAGTTCGACATATTTTTAATCCCAATGCGTGATTTCAATATGTGCATATTTGTTGGTTTTGGCTGCTTTTATAATTTTTTACTTGTGTTTTTCTTTTCAAAATRTAGCAGAAGAGAAAAATTAAAGTTATTTAAGATCACAAAATCTGCAGTCCTGAGAATCTTGCTTTTGATACTGACTAGTTTTGTATGACTACAGCCTGTTCTCAGAAGTGACAAGTCTTCCTAAAACACAAACAAGCATAACCATATAATTGAGCTGGGCATCGAGGTCACTAGCAAATTTAAATTCCAATATAAACTACATATTGAATAAATTGTTATGGCAAACTTTACTGTTAGAAATTGGGCACCTTTGACTTCAGAGATTTCAGTTCTGTCCATCACTCTGTAGCCACAATTGAGCAAGACTCAAACACTTAGAGGTGTCAGAAGAAAMGTCCCTGTCCAGCCTTTAAGGACAATGTTTATGTCGGTGCTGATCCCAAATGGTCAAACCCCAATTGGCATGATAAACTACAAGAGATGCCAACTGTGTGACTGAAAAACCTTCGTGCAATTTTGGTCCTAAAAAAGCCATCTACATACCTATGAAATGCAGTTCCAATAGGATTGCTGTATAGTCAAGATTTAATAACATCTACAAAAGATTTTTCCTTAAATCAGTATTTCCACAGAAACTTTAAACAAAAGTAAAATAGTTCAGAAGAAGTTACAAGTACAACCCTCAGGATTCTCCTTCTGAAAGACATTTTGGTGCTTTCGATATTCACTGTGCTAAGCAGAGATCAGGAATAACAAAACTTCTGTGCACTCTGATTCTTTGGACTATACAGGCAAAATTCCTTCTTACCATTCTTTAATCATCATCTAAGKAGCAAAATAATATCTGYATGTACAGATTTTTCAGGATACTGRAAGAAGGGTGACATTTATATATATTGACACAATTTTCTTTCTGTAAATGAGACCAAATGTCACAAGTATAATATACAGTAAGTGCACATATATGCAGACTAAGAACTAGAATAAATGAAAATGCAAGTATAAACAACCTCACACAATTCAATAGTTAAGTCAAAGAGAAATGCAGATTTAACTTATAATTACAAGACAGAATTCTGAAGTACATTATAAAGTCAAGTGTTTGCACAGAAATATATTTTGCTAGAAAGCAAAGTGGTAGCTCATTTGCATATTTCTTTTTGTTARCACACAAAAGAGTCAAACTGCTAAAATTAAGATAGCAAATTGTTTGAAAACCTCACTTTTAAGCAAAATAAATCAGGCTGAAAACAGCCATTTTATATAGCTCCATTTTTTGCAAAGTTGATCCAGAACACATCTTTCTGAAGAATCAGACTAGATTGCTATTTTAGACTACACAAATCTGATGATTTCAATAACTGCTGATGGCTCTCATCCTAAATTTGTTCAGTGTTTCATTAACACTAAACATARAACCACTTCAGGAGGTGGTTTCAGTGTCCTGCTGGATCAGAGCCAGTATTTTCCCTCCCACTCACCCCCAAATAGAAAAATTTCACTGATATCCACAGAACTTAGCAGATCACCTTCTGGAAAGTATCAGTCATTTAAAATATTCTGCCATGGTAAAACTAAACAATGGTCTAAAGTCAAGATTTAATGAATTATGTTTTTTTCCCTAAGCAAAAATAAGGTAGGCTATGGTATGGCTCTATACATTTTCATATTAGGAGGGCATCTATTCCATGTTTTAATATGAATTGTAGTAGAGTGACATAGATACCTTCTTTCATGTTCCACTGTTGATTTGAAATTTTTCATTTAGAACCATCAAATAATTCAATAGGTGTCCAATATTATGAGTTACAATATTATAAGTGTGGAATTTTCCATAAAAATACAGGTGAATGGTGTAGTATTAATGACTGGATAGATTATTTGTTCGAATCTGATTTTATAACATCTGTTCTTTCCTCTTTATTTCTGACTGCAGCCTCAGAACAGTAAATTTCAACACTTTGTGGTTTCATACTGATATAACTGTTGTTTATTTCAACACAAATTTCATCTGAGCATTTAATCARATCAGGCAATATTGGGTTTAAGGAGAAGTTCCTAAAAATCCAGTTAATAGAAAATATGGCCAAATAAATATTTGCAACTTGACCAAAGTTGTCTGCCGACATTAATTCAATCATAAAACAAAGTGTTTACACAGATGATTAATGATTATGCTATACTACGATTTTGWTTACTGYRTGCATGCTACATTTTGTTTATGAGGGTTAACAGATTACCTTTACCAAAAAATGCTTGTTAGTGGCTAAACTTTGTTCCTGTAGAATAAATGGATGAAGTGAAATCTGATAGTGTATGCATAATCCAACACGCTGATATTGTACACAACTTCAGCCATGTGTTTGTACAGGAGAATATATTAAACTCCATCTGTTTTAACAGTCTTTAATGTTATAAATTAGGAAAACATCAAAAATGTCAGGAGACGGCAAACACTTATTTGTTGTCTTTCAGCTCTATATTTATTAGACAAGTTTGTTATCAAACTATTCCTCTAAACATGAAAAGAACAGCAGGCCTTCTGGAAGACCAGATGGYTGCTGTGGTTTCGAAACATGTTCTGGAAGGGTTATGAAGTTTACATTTTTTTCTTCTTCATAAAGGATTGTGTGGGATGTGGCATGGTTCTCAGACACAGTACTCCCGCAAAAAAACCCAAGGGGTATGTGGGTGGGAGAGTAAGGGACTACTTGAGGATACAAAAAGAAAGCAAAATTGTCCACGTCACTGAATCGAGGAGACCTTCGTGTAAGGAAAGAGAAACTTTTCGACTACAAAGGAAATAAGTTACCACTATAAAGAAAAAAAAAGCTTTCAGACTGCAGTCTTGGGCATTTCACTGCCTTTCTCTGAAACAGAAGGGGGCCCTAGACATTGAAATTAAATGGGGGAACAGTAAAAAGGACAAATCATCAGAAGAAATATGTTTGATGGGATGAATTGCATGCATGYCAAGAGGAAAAAAGAAAAAGGTCAGTCTATCAAACTGAGAACATAATCATATTCCAAAAGAAAAAATATTTAATAACGTTTGGTTAGTTGTTAAATCAATACACAGTRGGAGAAAAACCCAAATATAAAAAGGACTCAAAGCCCCATTACAGGAAGGATTAGAAAAYRCAAGAAAAAGAATCCATGGCTACCYCCAGCATTTTGTATTTGGAATGACATTTTCTGTCATGATCTTTTGTTTTGGAACAGAAAAACAAAAAAAGAGAGAGAGAGAAGTGATTTAATTCCAAGGACACAGCTTTCACAAAGAAAAAAAGAGGCATTTGAGAATTTGGAAAGCCTCTGGGATTGGGATGGCAAATCTTCCTGACCCAGCAAGGAGGCCAAATAAACCAKGTGCCAGCGTTCTTCAATAACCCCAGCCAAGCAGCCTCCCTGGCTCTCCCTCACCTGGGGATTCTGACCCCTCCCAAAAAAATCCCCCACCTGTTGCCAGTGCTGTACCCCTGACTCCACATCTGCCTCCAAACTGCAAACAACCCACCTGACACTGACATGAATTTATACCCAGTCTGACATTGAAAGCTGCTGAGATTCCAAACCAGACCCTTGGCCAGCAGACGTGGTGGAAGAACAAAAGACAGAGAACACGTCCTGAAACAGCCATGGCTCTGCCTGAAAATAGGGAAAGCACTGTTCCCATGAGGATACAGCCCAGAGGGGCTGTGCAGTCTGCATTCCTGGAAGTTTAAGGCTCACAGGAGTAAACTGGACTCACCCTGCAGCTGATTCCTTTAAGCAGGAAGTTAGAATAGAGACCCCAGAAGTCACTTCCAAGTTCATTAATCCTAGGATTACTCAAATACCATGGGAGTTCCCAAGATCACCCTTTTCTTAATCCAGTCTACTTTTGTGACTGACCATTTCAAGTCAGCGATGGCCTACTGGAAAATTAAGGATGTGGATGAAACAATTTAATTAAAATAAGCTGAAATGTGGCTTTTTTTTTTTTTCAATCAGAGCATAATTATTTGGCAGATATTTTGGCAATATGTTTATCCAAAGAGATTCATACCAGATCAGACTGATGCACCAAGGTGCTGGTCAGAGGTGAGCAGTGTCTAACAAATCTTCAATCCAGTTCTGTAACAGAGACTTTTGCCCTAGAAAAGCAAACCTTGAACTTGGCTTCCAGCATCTCTAAGCACAAATCCTTTAATCTCTCAAAAGGTTAGTTTGTATTTTAGTGTTTATAAACTCTATTTAAAAAAAAAAAAAAAACAAAAAAAAAACAGTTCTCCTTTTTTTCCCCATTGTAGATCATTGGCAGATCTCAACAGTCCAAATCTGTCAGTGTGTTTTGAACACTAGCTCCAAAATTTATTTTAGAGTAAGAATTAAGAAAAAAATTCTATATTGATGCTATTGCATAAAATAAACTCCTTTCAGATTTTTTTTTAGGAAGTCTTAGAGAATTATTCCTATGTTTTTACAATGGATTGAGAGAAATACAGGAACATCAGGCTATTCTCATATTCCTCAGTTCTGATGCTAAAGTTCAGGAACTTTATTCATCTGTTTGATAATCAATATGAACCAAGGTAACCAAAGTCATCTGGAATCTGCCACATACATATGGGAGGTGTGAAACTTAAATGGTTTCCCTTCTTTCGAATGTATTTCAGTTTTTATAAGAAAATGTGAGACACAGAAATAATATTTTAGGCAAATATATTTCTTGCAGAAACTGTTGAAGAAACGACTCAAATAACAAAGCACAATTAATTCTATATCAATTAACTGRATGAGATTAATTGAGATTCGCACTTAGACTCAGCAAAAAGCACAAGTTTGTTATAGTTTGTAATCCTTTTTCWAGGCATTTCCTGTAAAATCTTACATTTTGAATGAACACTTTCCCCACTGTATACATCTCAGTATTTTAATTAAAACAAAATTARTATCATGGAGAATAGCCACAGCTTCAGAACCTGAATAAGACTGATACAAACACTTGTATTGTAAACTGTATATTTTCACTAACATTTTTTAATCCAATAAACTAATTTAAATCTCAAACACTGTTTTAAAATTCACTTTTTTCTTACCTCTTCTCCCTGATTTGTAAAGATGGTGTTTTAAAAAAATATTATTTTTCTCCAAGCCATTATTAAGTAACCCTTGAATTACAATGTTATATTTCAGTTTTCATCACTCATCACATCCAGCCACAAATACTGGTACATTTTCTYCACTCAAAACATATCTTTTATTGATACTGTGTCTGAGATAATGATGCAGGTGAATTTTATCATTCCTTTCACCCTACTAGTAATGAACAAATTCACTGCTTATTACTTTGGACTTGATCTCTAGCAAAACACTACTGGAACAAACAATTTGATTTGTCAACACCTTTACAAGGACTCTTCAATCAATGTCACAAATCCAAATTTAAGCAGCAAAATACATTTGACTGCAAGACCCCAGCCTGATTAGAGCTTCGAGTTCAGTGAATTGTACCAGACAGGACAGCAATCAGATTATTAACTCCACTTGAAAATACTCTCTGCTGCCTGGGATTAGCATGCATATTTTGATATAGATCGATAAGCAATCTCCTTTCTATAAGAAATGCCTGCAACATTCATTTGGCTGATCAAAGGTATATATCAGCTTGTTGTGACAGCTAGCTATTGTTTCCCCCTTTCTTTACAGGAGAGTCTCTATTACAAAAAAAATCCCTGGCTCCCTTTCACTTAATAGTGGAAGTCAACAGAGAGTCACAAAATTCCATCTCCTCAATACCAAAACACAATTAGTACAGAAAGGACTTTTGCCTTTTTTGTGGTAACTTCACTTTCACTCCTTCAGTCCTTCTGTTCTCCCTCTCCCCCCATTCTGAAACTATGAATGTTCCCTTCAAGCTTTCCAAATATTTTCATGGTATTTTTCTCTACCTCATTCACAATAAATAAGAAAACAAAACAAAACAAACAAACAAAAAAAAAATAAAATTTTGGATAACACTTTCTACATGAACAATATATTCATGGCTTTGGATTAAAAATAAAGAAACTTTATGCTAAGGGTCACAAAACAAAATCCATTTCCAGTTAACTCATCAGTGAAAGAAGGCAAGATATTTTCTGCATAAGGTAACAYGAACTCTTAACTGAGCTCTGGATTTTATTGCATCTGCAGAACTGAAAAACTAAAATTTCTCTGCCAATTTTTTTCAAGATAAAAGCACAGGCATTTCATCCCCCATCTAATTACATATGAAATAACCTCTATCTCATCTGAGCTTTTTATCTTTTTAATAAAAAAGACATATTTTAAAGAAGACAAGCACAGTTTGTGAAAAATACAGTCAAAAGTGAGGTTTGCACAAAAAAAATAAAACACCATGCCTCAAGAAGGAGGTCATCGGAGAGTCACTGTGCATTTTGATCTTCTGAGGGAGAGATACTCTAAGATCAACATGAGAAGAAAAATCAAAAATTAAAGCTTTTTTTCCAGCAGCACAGGTTTTTGAAAGGAAACAGTCCAACCCAGACTTGATTTCAGGACTGAAGTCCTGAAGCACAGGAGAGAAGATTCTCCATTCACATTCATGGTTCAAGGACAAATACACAAATAAAGAAGTTTTCACTGCTGGTTTTAGAACTCTTCATACTTTATTACAATTTTAATTGGTGATCTTCCTAAACAAATATTTTTTAAATATATGTACTAACAATGTACTGAATTGCCATCCCATGAATTCCGTGAGCATTTCCCAGAGCCAACAGCTTTGCTGCTTTGCCTTGTCTCAAAACAGTCTCCTCCAAGCACACCCTGTGCTCCAGGACTTCTGGAGAGAGTAAACACTTATTTATTTTTTTTTTTAACCTGTGTTTACCTCCATGCTGATTGCAGCTCCTTCACACTTGAGAGCAACACGTGAGAACAGGACTCACAGCTGGTTTAGCACATATAATTTCCAGGCATTTATCAGCATAAATTTTAGTCACTTACAATGTTCCTAATACTTTTATCACAATATTACTTTTTTTTTCTTCCTACTTCCAGCAGAAGTTAGAAGTTATTTATTTTCTAGCATCCTAGAAATAAAATAGCTCCTTCATTACTGAATCCTTATAGAAAATCCTCAGAAAATCATGTTAACTCAAAATAAGTCTAGGTTTCCCAATACCACAGAGACAGGAATTCATACAGAGCAATTTAATTCATGTATGTGTACCTAATATATACTATATTAACTAAGACAAGAGAATTTATCATATTCTAATCCTTGTTAGATTTTTTCCCGCYGGTAATTTTCAAACATCGATAATTTCTGGTGTCATAGAGCTGCAGCAGAACCTGCTATGAATAATATGTCATCTCTTATTATTATTTCTAATTAATGAATATATTCACACTGGGCAATCTGTAGACTAGAAGATAAAGTAGGCAAATTCCAGGTAGTCCTTTCAGCTAAAGATACAAACAAAAAAAAAAAGAATATTTAAGGTGAAATTTTATCCATTAAATTTCAATATTAAAAAAAAAACAAACCCAAAAACAAAAACAAAAACAACCCTACTTGCACCTTTAAAAGATTAATAAAAGGCAGCATTTAGGAAAAGAGAATTAGTTCTGTTACTAGAAGTGCATATGGTAGTGCATAGCAGGGCATGGATTTTGCTGTTGTTGACTGTTTTCTTTGTATTTTAAGTTGTAAAGACTTTTTTGAATGATATGTAGGAAGGTAAGGGAAAAGGAAAAAAAAAATCATGCAAATACCCAGCAGTAATTCCTATTTACTTTACAAGGTGATTTTTTTTCCCAAATAATCCTTTTGGTTATACAAGATCAACATCAACATCTCCCTTTTCATCTTATGTCAGTTTATCAAGGAAAAACTTGTATACTGATATTACCTAGAAAGCCTAGATATCTCTTTATGACATGGAAGATTAAATTTAAAATTATTATCCAGATTATTGATTCACTAAGAGGATCAATGGATTTAATAATATTCTTAAAGCAGAACATTAAGATATATAAAGATACACACGAGGATAATTGCTTGTGCATCCTGAAATGAGGGGGAAGAACAGGTTCTGCTTTATCACCTTTTGCAAACCCAGAACATTTAAATTGATACCCAAGCTGTTTTTCTTTAGTGGCTCTTCTGCAGAGACAATCTAAATCTAATTAACTGTGGATAGCAGCTTCATATTTGATTAAGAAATCTTACATGGAAATCTTACAAAGGATTTCAAGATACAGGTTCTAAATCTTTAAGCTTCTTAACATGTTTATGATTTCTTTACTGTAGCACATCAAACTCAGCAAAACATTGGCTGATTTTTGTTGTGAAATTCAAGAGTACTATTGTGTAAGGAAAGGAAGTGGGTCATCTTATCTGACATAGCCTTCCTTTTGCATTTATTAATAATCATAAAAGTTAATAAAAAGAACCCCTTAAGTACCAAATTAGATGGAGTTACTACCTCTTCAAAAAAATCTCAAAATGTTTATGAAAGAGATTATGAAAATATACAACAAATATTTCATCTTTTCTACTTAATCTGATAATCCTTTAGGTTTTCATAATTAATGGTTAATGTTATTGACTCAAAAAAATTATAAGCCACTCACAGAAGGATTCTTACAATACAATTATATGAGAAACTACTATGATAAATTAAAAATGATAAATATTATTAAAAATTATTTTAAAATTATTTTTATAAACATTTGCTAGTTTTTACTTGACATGAATGCATTTGATAGGAAAATTTGCTCAAACACTTTCATAAAACAATACAGTGATGTAAACAACCTATGCCCATTTCTTTTAATTTGTGTTACACACAGAACATAAATCAGTCTCCTCACTCCTTTTTCAACACCTCAGCCTAACTGTTAATACACTTTGAAATCACTCCATATTGGTCAAGTAGCTCGTTTTGCTAAAGAAACCCGGGGCTGTCTGCCTTCCCAAAGGCCAGCAGAGTTTTCTGACAAGGAGCACACTTTGTGTCCACCAGCAGGAATTGCTGAAGCCAACACTCCTCCCCTTCCATCAGTCATTCCATCAGTCAGTCCCTCCATTGCAATGGCATCATTTGAGCAGTGGTTTTATTCCTGCAGATCTAGAACCACAGCAGGCTGTGCAGAAGGGCATTTAAAGCTACATCCTAACCCAAGCAGAAAAATCCAAATAAAAAAATGACAATTTGCAATTTCAAGTACTTAGACTGTATATTASGCTACTAAATCTGAATTCATTGATACCTTTCATCATTGACAAAAGAGGAGGCTGTTACACAGAACATTCATTCTGAAGGAAATTAATCTTCATTAATCACAATGGTGGCATCATTGACACAATGCCTATATTAATTCAATTAGACATCTTATTTCTCTCTTCCATATTGGTAATGTACTTGCTTCAAACTGAGAGATTATTTGTGCTATTATTTGGGATGAAATCTTTTGTTTGAGTATATTATGGGAAATTATTAGGAAACAAAAGATCTTATTTGGGGAAAGAAAGGAGAAAAAAAAATGTCTTTGAAAGTAGCATTAGATGTATCACAGCTGTTGTGGTCTTGTTTTTAAGATAGRTTCTGTCTAATGTCCTGCTTCTAAACATACCAATACATGGCTTCTAGTTTGGATTGAGYTCTTTTTTGATGACCTAGCTTCAGTACTATTAAACCTGAAGAAAAGCAGTCTCGTGTATCCAGGGGAGATCTTCAGCTGGGTCCATTTTGATCTCTTACCTGTAACAGCTCTAATCATATCATTCCATCCTTTCAAAAATTAGTGTCTTGATCTGTGATATTTTATCCAACTCCTCAGTAAGAGAAACTCCTCAGAGTATCAGAGCTCTCGATTCTTTTGGGGAGCAGCTGCAGCACCTCCTTTCATTTTCTTCTTTATGACACTGAACACGATGTCCACCCCACACACAGAAACAATACACCTGTACTGTAAACAGCTGTGTACCTATCTACTRCAGCTTATGGTTCTATACTCTGGCTCCATCTAACTAAATTTCAGGGTAAATGACAGAATCACAAAATGGCTGAGTTGGGAAGGGTCTTCTGGAGGTTGTATGATCCAACTTCCCTGGCTGAAGCTGGACCAGGCAGAGCTGTCTGTCCAGGACCATGTCCAGCCTGCCTTGGATATCTCCAGGGAGGAAGACAGCCTGGAGTCCAAAAGTTGGTCTTGTTCTGGGAAACAAGCCCTTGTTCTGTAGAAACAAACTAAAATCCTCCAACACATATGGAAGAGGAATTTAATTTGTTGTGTGAGGTATGGCCATTAGCAATATATTAATTAGCATCATACATTCAAGGTCTGAAAGGAGTATGACCTCGAAAGCACAAATTAAAACTCTTGTCCCTCTTTTAGTTTTGTCTAGAGCTAATGTAATCAGTTGGAAATAACAAGTGTCGTGTTACCTGTATCACATAACTCTTTTTAACATTTATTCATCTGTAGAAATAACAAAAGAGCCTGAAAAATTTATGAACCAGGTTATGCACCTTCATAAAAAGTCTGTTACACACATTTTGTAACACTACCCCTGTTGTAGCCCTGCCCCCCCAGTTTAGACTGTGCTCCACTTCACCTGGTATCCACCTTGAAAAGAAGTAATTCAAGCARGTGCAATGGGAGGATGTGTTACACCACTGAAAAGGGAAAACAGTCCTCCATTTACAGCTCTTCATTAAACTTACATTTCAGCTTGTAGGTTAAGAGGAGGTTGCTCCTAAAATACTGACATTTCCCATTTATTTGTACATACTGAGAAAAGAATACATTTAAAATTGTTTAAACACCAGTGATTCCAGCAATCATTTCACAAACATGCAAAATAGGAAAGTCATCTTAACTATTGACTATTTCACCATACAGATGTCAATGACGACGTTAAAAATCAGATTTCTTTTAGCAGTGCAGAATTGCTGCCTTCCAATATTCCTTCACCTGCCCAATGCAGGCTGTAGAAAGCAAGGAACCAGGTCAAACAAATGTGAATGTGCAATCAGTTACAGAGTTTCACACTTAAGCACCTCTTAAAAATAGAAGCAACTACTTTTTCAGGCAGGAAAGAAGCTGCCACTACAGAGAAGTAGGAAAAAAAAAACAGTCCACAACCCCATAGCTGCCTCCCCTTCTCACCCAGTTAATACAATAAGAATTTTCCAGAGGCTTCTCGGCTCAACTGAGTCTGTCCTGTAATAAATGCACCAACACAGATAGACACAACACATCAGAGCTGCACTGWCACTGATCTGGGCTCCATCTTTTGACTTATTCAAGAGTAAACCAAAATGAATTAGATCRAATGAAACCCAAGTGCCTGAGTGTTAGACTACTCTCAGTGATCTTTTAAATGCAAATATTGATGCAATTATTCCACTGATAAGACAGAGATATTAAACAATTTCAGTAATAAATTCTTTGAACTAAAGATTTTGGGTGTTAGAGACAGGATATTATTGTTTTAAATAAAGGTATATTTAGAGTGCCAATCTGAAGAAGCTGGATATACTAAAAGGAAAATAAGATAACAAGATTAAATAATGAAGATAATGTAGCACACAAATAATGGGAGATGAAAAATTTGCTATCTATTTTTTATACTCAGGGCACTATAAGTGTTCAAGCAAACCCCAAAGGTCTTAAAAAAAAAAAAAAAAAAAAAAGCAGCAGGAGAGGGAAAGGAGAGACTGGCTTCAGAATGATCACTGCCGAATGTGAGAGGAGAAAGAAATTTAATCTGCTCAGGATACTTACTCCTTATCATACTGTGTCTTCAAAAAAAGATTTAATTACTTAAGCTTGGATATATTTGTCAGTATATGGCAGGTTACTATATTGGGATTAATGCTCTGAAGCATCTTCCTTTGTCACCTGAGATTTTCCCTGAGTGTGTCTCATGTATAACTAAATACCATGTTTAGCAATGAGTCTTATGTAAGAGTCCTTCTGTTTCCTCAGAGCTTATGCTAAAAACAAGTGACTGATTTAAGTGACATTGGGAGGCCCTTTGAGTGTAATTCGCCTCATTATCTTATCAGTGGTGAAGTCACGGAAGTGCGAATCTTATCTACGGATTACATCTGGCAAGGATCATGATTAAAAAGATAGTATCTCATAATCTATCTCAAATTGTTTACTGTATTCATGCTATTTATAGCCAGCAGATATTTAAAAGCCACACCCTTGGCTGCAGGTATGTAGTTTTGACTGCAAGTTATATAAACTGCTACAGAACTCAGATTATGTTCCTTTCAAGAATATAACAAAAAGTAAATAAGTGAACACAAAAGGCAAACCCACAAAAAATACTTGCCTGAGGAAAAAAATAACCTGGAATGGAATGAAGCACCGTGCCAGTATACAGGGACAGAAAGAAGCAGGAATGAATTCTTTCTGATATCAAAGAATTTCATCAAGGAAGAAAAATTAAGGGTTGGTCATACACAGCACTCCTGTTGCACTGAAACCCTTTCAGTTCAGGGTGGCATTGAAGAGTAGGCTCAGGAATGCAAATATAAATGTCTGTATTCCTCTAACTCTTGAAAATCTGCATTATCTATGAACAATTTCAACTGCATCAGGCACCTGTTTTGTCCAGTCTGTAATCTACTGTTCAACCCAGATCCCTGCAGGTGGGACACCACATCCCTGCACAGATCAGCAATTTATTGAGGGACTCTGCCTGGGCCCGGGACACCAACCGTGCAAATCACATGTGCACATACTATCTGAGGAATTAAAGTAAYATATATCTACATCCCATATTTAAAGTATATTCTGAATTGCAGACCAACATAAGTTACCTGCAAACTGCACTGAGCTAAACTGCATTTCTTAAACACTTTCAAAATTACGAGCAGTACAGCTCCAATCCCAGGGCTCTGTGGACTGCCTTGGTGGCACACACACCCACCAATTTCCTGGCAATCCCATAATGCACACAGACATTATTAACAAAGAGAAAAAGCACCGAGCTAATAGCCAAGCAAGATCTGAAGTCTTTATGAAGTACTCTATATATACTATATATGTGCTGTATTTAACCATATACTCAACCCTCGTACTAATCAGAACCAACCTTTACAGTCTGTGCTCCTGTCTTTAATCCAGACAAGGAACAAATCCTGCTTCAGCTACTGACTTCTTTTTAGGACAATTACTTTCCTCTGCATTCCAGTAGCACAGTTGGTGTTGTCTTATCACAGGATCGTCTCCATGCAGAAACATCAGAGCACATGCTTCACTCACTTCTCAAAACTGCTGCTGACATTCTCTGTACTCAGAAAGATGTAAAAACACCCCAATCATCCATCCATCCATCCATCCAACCAGCCAACAGACTCACTGACAGCATAGACATGACTATGCAGCACATGCTCCAGASTAAGGGAGGGGCAGAGCAGAGTGCTGAGGGAATTCACATCTGATGGCTTCAGAGTCATCCTCCCATTCTTTCCTGAACTCCCAGGTGAAAATCTCACTCCTTAGCTCAGGCAGGGCAAGCAGATTTGGATTTTGTTTAGAGCAAGAGCAAATGGCACATTAATTCTGAAGAGTCCTTTGGCCATCTAGCTGCCACTTCACCCAGTTAAGTGGTAATTAAACCTTTCCTGGTATGCAAACCTCGTTTATGCTTTCTTTACCACAGAAATAAAGTATTCATAAACTAACAACAAAATACCTTCCAACACCATCCACCTTGTAAAATAACTCCCTGTAAAGAACAAATCTAACATAGTAAACTGGCCAGTGGCTTTCCAGTTTTAAAGGGCTAATAGAGAGCCAGCTGTTTGCCATGCCATTAAAGCACTCTGATAAACTCCTTATGGCAGGTGAGAGTTAGAACGTGATTTAATAACTGCCAAATGAATCATTTATGAGTAAATCTTATTTTAACTGGAATATTTTACTTCATAATACAAATCTTCCAACTTCACTGCAGAGTAGAGCTACAAATTATAGCTACACATTTTAGCATAAATTAAGAAATATATTGTATTCCTCAAACAGTGACGGCCATTTTTATTGAAGCAGTTGGGAACTATTTCCTTAATGGCTACAAGTTTCTACATCATACACTTGAGAGGTCATCTTGAGCTGCATAAGTACAACCCACRAGTCACAGAGAGCAGTCTTCCACTACAGGAGAACACAAACTGTACTAGGTGGGCTGAGAAAATATTTTAAAAGCCAAACAACAACTGCCCCACACACGGCCTCAAGAATCCTTTGTCTCCAGAAAGCTTTAATCAGGATTACATTTTTGCATTCAATATATACTTATGTCTTATCTCCTGTAAGGTTGTTAGCTTACCAGACCCTGAAGCTGTTTTACTACTAAAATATCTCACCAATGAGCACCCACAGCTTCCTATAATCAGTTCACTTTAACCTAAGCATATTAAAGAATCAATATTAAGAGGGGTAAAGAAGTGTCATCCTACAACATTGTCTCTGGTTGCCAGAGTCAGGTGAATTCAGTGTTTAACTCACACTGGTTTATAATGGGAAAAGCCAGAGTTTACCAGCAGAAATAAAGGGAAAAGAATTATTAAAGAAGAAAAGAATATCCATCTAAATATTAAGGTCTTAGAAGTAGGAGTGCTCAGTTACACTATGAGCATTATATATCTGCATACTTTTAAATATAAATCTGATTCACAGGTACCCCTCACTTAAATGTTTCTTTAATAAATTCTGCACAAACCATACATCACAAGAAAACATCAAAAAAGGGTTTGCATAACAGCATGAAAGTGGAATGTTGTGTTGTAATGACTCACCTGCTAAAGGTAAAGCCTCCCACTGCTTGTAACTAGAGCCAGATTCATCATCTGTGTTGCAGGCAGATTAAATTGTGAGAGCACAAGCAAAACATGAAAAGTTCTGCAGTGCTTCTTTCAATTCCTCTATTAGACAAAATCTTGGTGAATATCAGGAATGTGGAACAGACTTTCCTAGTGTGTCTTTAGAATTTAAAGACTTATTTCCCTTGATACAATTTCTGTAGCAAATTGCATGTCAAAAAGGTAACCAATGTATGAAGAGTATCTCTTATTCTTGCGGTGTGAAAATTAGGTGAAAGTTAAACTGAATCCATGCACAGAAGAAAAGAAAAAAGAAAAGGAAAAAAAAAAAGAAAAAAGAAAAGAGAGAAACAGAAGTGTCATGGAGAGCAAAGACAAAGATATCCTGAAGGACAGATACTAAAGAAACACTAGACTTGTTTCTGTGACATAGACCAGAGAGATCACTGTGACAGAATCTACTAAAGCTACAGTTAGTTATTAAACTACAATTTGAGGTCAGGCCTCAGAGTTGAGGAATATTTACCCACCTGTAGTTCAAACAGAGAGGGAATGCTTGTGCTGAGAAACACTTTTCTAATTTTCTCTACATACCTGCTTTTCTTTCAGTGAAACAAAAGTAACTCAAAAATCCTGATCCTAAATGAGATAAAGGATGCAGGTTTTACTAGGATTTCCATTCAAATGAATCAACTACTACCTAGAAACTGCCTCACCCCCTGAATGATCAATTGTTTCTGCAACAGTAAACAGCAGAAAACAGGTTTGTCCCTTGGAAAGCATAAAAATATACATTTTTCAATATCCATTAACCTTCAAAATCAACTTTATTCYATCAGCACTCTTTGATGAGGCAGTGTTTTTTCTCGCTGCAAATTTATCTATTGGCCTTTTGAGTTTTTTATCACCCAGAACCACACCACAGTAATGAAGCCCTCAGTTACACTTCCCATTGTCTAAAAGTTTGAGACTCTCACTTATTTTTAATAATGCAGAGAAATAACAAAGCTTCATTTGGTTAAGGCATCAAGTAGCTGACAATTCATAAGTTCCTGTTCATTTCTGCTCCATGCCCTTCTCATCACCTCACTGGGGCATTAAGCTCCAACTTACTGTTTGACAATCAAATTTACCATAAATCTACAATACTTATATCTGTAATTAATCCCATTTTAAAGCAATGTTAATGAAACAGAACAAAAATGAAGTCATTTTAGACAGATTAGAGCATTAACAAAGCCTTACTATTGCCTGCCAATTCCAGAAGTAAATCTGATATCTTTTTCTGGTTAGAATATGGAGCATGACAAAATCATATATTTTGACATGAATGGCATTAAAGACTAAGGCTCTCAGTAAGGATGGTCTGTGTATCCTAAATAAATGGAATACTGTAAGGATTTCTAGTGCAACAGAGATGCAACAGACTTCAGCAAGGATAACACGATCTTTTGAAAAGAGGCAAAACTAGACTAAAGCTAAAAGTATGATTTTTCCATAACTAACAAACATAAATTTCTTTGCTAGTTCACGTGCATATTTTATAAAAGCCAAAAGCAGCTATAATAATTTCCTAAAACTATTACACAATCCAATCAATTTARCTTAAAATACATGAACTAGTCATGATAACTAATATTATTTAAGCACCTGAGTTTAAAATTGACACTTAGACAGCTCTATTTCACATGTATAATTCATGTATGTAGGCTAAGAGAAAGTGTTGCTATTCAGCAGAGCCATGACTTCATTTAGCTTAAAGAAGTGCTCCATTGAAAGCCAATGTTTATATGTGACAGAATTGAAAAGCATATCGTTAAAGAAAAACAGGAACTGAATTTGCAGACATGGCACTACCCAGTCCTGGTTTTGCAGAGCTGCTGACCTAATTCTACACCTGAATTAATGAGGACTGTGCCAATGTAAATCAAGCCTGTGTTGTCMTCTCTGGTACAATTCAGTAATTTCAGCTTCAAGGAACAAACCAACAAGCAAACATTCTAAGAGGCAGACCTCGATCATGCTCCTGGAAATGTAAACTTACTGTGATCTTTGAATAGGAATTAAGTTGCTTAGARATATCTATTAAACATTGCTTTCACCCCTTAGATTATTTGAATAAAACCACATTTTATGTCCACTGTTTCTAGTCAGTTTTATTTCTTGCCAGTAGACCTCTTAACTGAAATTATGCTCCCAATTACAGCCTTTAAAATCAACTGAAGCATTCAGGCTAATATAGCTGTAGAAAGCTGCCTTACTAAATCTGATGAAAAATTGATATGGATGAAGAGGGGAAGAGACAAAAGAAACATTCCATGAGATATATCAAAAGGGTGGATTTTGCTATAAGCTTTCCAAAAGCATGAAATTTAGAATAACTCTAGCTCATTTCAAGAATAAGTTGGAGGAAGATTTTATCTCAACCTGCATTTCAAGAAAACCTCAGAAAATTTCTAGAAAGCATTTGTCACCTTTCCWTGCTTTGTAGGCAACTGTAATCAGGATCATTTAATATGTTCTCTGTAACACACAAAAATATATACAATTCAACTCAGCTGCTTTGTGTGGACTTGTGGAAAATATTTTAAGGTATTCAGAAATATAATCCTCACTGCCCTTCATCATCATATAATTTCGCTTGCAATGTTTCTTCCCCTGTGTTGCCTTACAGGGTTACCACATCCAATGGCTCCGTGCACACATCTGCAATTCTGTGTAAGCAAACAACAAAGGAGGTTTTGAGAATGGACAGACTTTTTTCTTTTAGTCTTTTTCTTGTACGAAATAATGGCTGGGATGAAACCGACCTGATCATCTCTATTTGTCAGTATTTTTTCATCACTTATGACTATAATCTTAATTTTGCTTCTTTTTTAGCAATTTCACAATGMAGAGTTTTATTTGGAATGACTACAAGAATCCACAGAACATATAGAGAAATATCAGTTTATCTCTAAGAGAATATTTGGTGCTTTAAAAAGCTTTCTGAAAAATAAACCATATGATTTTAAACAGCAAAAAAACCCCTTAAACATACCCTGTAGGGCTGCACAGATTTGGGGCAGAATGGGGAGAGAGTTAATGCTGARATGTTGTAGTGCACTCTACACACAAACAGTAATAAAAATCTATCACTTAATCATTTACATGTTGTGTAAAACAGCAGTCTCCTTTTAGTTAAGAGCTGCTTTATGTCGTTTTCATCGATACAAATGTTGCCCAAGTGATTGTGTGGGAGAATACAAGAACAGACTGTAATAAAATTAAAAATAACTTTCCAAGGAAATAGTATTTGGAAGGATTAATTACAGAAGTTCAAACAGGAGGCCATATGCTTTCCCCTCTCTTTACTATTGGGCATATAGCATGCCTCTAATAAAACAGGAAGGGGAAAAAAGCTGCTCAAAGCAAACCATTTCAAGTACCAGGTAATGATTCAAGATACCTTTACAATTTTGTTTGCCTGAATACAGTTTATCTAGTCATTTGACTTCTATGCTAAAWTTTTTTTCAGCTGTGTTCATTTGTGGAATAAAATAGTTAGCCCTTTGCCACTACTCCCAAATACCAAGAAGGTATTTCTTGAGTGCTGAATACCAGAGAGAAGCTGGTAGGGTGGATATATTTCCTCTTTACATCAAATTCTCTACTCCAAATGTAAGATTTACTTGCAAGAACACAGAGGCTGTCAAAGATCACGGTTGCCACAGTACAAGAGTAAGAACTTTGTTAATGTTTACAAGAATTAGGTGTTTTTATACGCTTTCCATTTAAGTAGCACATAGAAAAAGAAATCATTTTGACTAGACAAAACTTCACTAAAACTTCACACTAACATGCTAAAATATAAAAACTATATGTTTAAGTGTTTTTCTGATCTGGGTTCCAAAGGCTAAGCTGCAGAAAATGGGTTASTTYTTCATTTRCATGAGAAAAATTTCCCTTAAYTTAACCACTTTAATATTTTCAAAAYGATAACACTGATTTTGTAAACAATTTGAAGGAAGTTAAGCAAAACTTTCTAGTAGAAAAAGCAAAGCAGAAGTAGAAAAATAATCAGAGACTTTTATTCCAACTCAGTCATATGCAATGTGACCAAGAAGTCGAAATTCTTCAGACGACCCATAGTAAGAGTGCTAGTGCCTTTTTATTTAAATAAATCTAGAGAGTTTTTCAAGTGATAATTAGTTACCTGTATGTTTCCAATTAATTCCTTAAAAGGTAGATAAATGCATGAAAATTCATTTTAAAGCTATGACAAAAAAGTCAATGACATAAGTTAACATYATTAGAGATCACAGTGGTGTATGGCCCCAGTATATAATGTTGGTTAAGTTTTAATTCTCATGCCATGATCTCCATTAAAAACAAACAAACAAACAAAAAACAACCCAAAGCAAAACAAAACCACCAACACCAAACTCCAAAGCCTCACCTTTTTACTTGCATAAATTAGCAGAGAAAAGTTGCATTAAACCACAAGAATCCATTTCAGGAAAGTGTTTGAAATGCTCTATGCTCTAGAAATTATAGTTTCCCTGGAAAATAATTTACTAAGAAATGTTAAGCTGTTCTAGAAAAAAAAAATAAAGAAAAAATGAAACAACTGGTCAACAACATATTACTCAAGTATTTGAATACAGAGTTAGGGAAAAAACCCTATAGAATTATTAACACTTATTAGATGACAGGAAAACCTGGAACTACTTCTCCTATTCTCTCTATATCACTGTTTGAAACTCCATGTATGTAACAACATAATGATGCACTGAAAGTTTTTTACAAATGTAAATCCATCACATCTAAAGTGAAAAACCCACGAAGAGTAAAGCTGGTTTCCATACTGTTTAAACGTAATGCACTACTCCGTCTAAATCATAAGGGAATAAGGCACTTAAAATAGGGTGTCACATTTCGAGGTAATAAATAGCAGATTGATTCAACCTCCCAGTTGATCCTGCAGTTTACTTACATACAAGATGGAAAATAAAGTACTAAAGCCACTGTGATTTACTTCTCAGAAATGAGACACTCTGTATTAGTGCAAATGAATGCAAAAGTCCTGCTTTGACAATTTATTACATTCTTAGGCCCRGCCCTGATTAGATCAAATTGCAGACTTTCTGAGCACACTGAATGCACCTCACTGTGGATTCCAGTCAACGCTATCAGATGTACATATATTAAAAAACCCAACCCCAAACAAAACCAAAATGACCCCACCCTGTAACTGTAAGCCAAGTTTCTCAGMCCATTCTTGTACAAAGCATGTTTGTCTCTCCATTTGTCAATATCTACAGARAGGTGTTCTATCCCAAGAGAAAATTCATTACTTAAGAATGTTTACCTATGGGATTTTTCCTAGAAAGTCTTTCCTAAAATAGTGGAWTCTGGAAGAATTAACTCTCAGCATCAGCTACACTCTGTAGTCAGTGGAACATTCTCTCCACTACTGATAGGATAAATGATGTTGAGATATAAAATGACATTTAATAGTAACACCGAAAARCAGAAGGCACAAATTATATATTTCAGTGACCTGTCTCAGTTTCTCCCATGCAATTCCAGGTATTTTTTGTGTTTTCACCTTTCCATTTTATGAATTCTATTAAGCAAAGATTGTATAGATGACCGACTTCATGACCTCAGCATCAAGGGCTTCAAGGCCACAGAAATTCACAGCCTTCAGCTCAGACTCCACTAAGGAAGACCAAAATTTTGTTTGAATTTAAGGGCATCCTTACTAATAAACTCAAGTGAGAAARTAAAAAAAAAATTCCCATCGCTAAGGTACATCTCTTATTCACGTGATTTGATAAGGTTTTTCATTTCACACCACAGGAACCTCTTCCACCACTACCTTTTTCTGTTAGGATCTTTTGGAGAAATATATGATTATTTCCCTTTTTACCATCCAATGACTTAAAAGTATGCAGATCTTGTACTAGTAAGATGTTTGCTTATATAAATATTTGTGTATATATGACTAAAAATATAGGAAAAATCTGTTTATTTCAGGTTTATATGCACACGTATTTTCTGACTCCATAGGCAYGCAAACAGCTACTTAAACAGTCTTTTTATAGCCAAAATTACACAAGATCCACCTTCCAAAGATGTTTGTTACACACAGTGCTTCTGCAAACAAAATAAAAAGCCCTGAGTGTCTGAATGAATMATGGTCATGTACATTTTCAAGAAAAGGCAATACTGTTGAAGAGTACTAGAATCAGCAATATTTTAATACAGTTYTGGTTAAAAAGTGGATTTCTATAATGATCTGCTACCTTTTAGCAAAATGCCTATTGTTTGTCAGTGTACAACTACAAATGAAAGGTCTTTGTCTTCAAAACCCAAAGTGGCAGAATTTTTTTAMTAAAATGAAGGACCTTGAACAAGTAGGGAGTAATTCAGTACTATAATCTACTAAATATTTTAAAGGTTTGTCATCTGCACTTTAATGTCTATCTTTTTACCAGGTGCATAATAGCTTTAACAYAGTAAAAGAAGGAATTATAAATATCTCCTATGCTATAAAACACTAATCAGCATAAACTTCAAAGCTTTTACTTGAGAGTGTAAACTTCTAAGRAAGATTAGATAACTACTGAGCAGGTGCAATCCAGGAACCAAAATAGATGGTAACATAATAAAAGAGGCCAGACAAAGCTGTTGTTAAATAAAAATTCCCATCTTATTAAGGAGGAATGAACATAACAAAACAGAAATTTAGATGTAATTGCCACATACTATAAGGACAGCTGATCATTTTGCAGATATTTCTTGAAAATATGAGTTCACCATCTGCGCAGATTCTGATTTTCTCTTCTCTTGTCATGTACAACATTGTGGATAAAAATTTAAAACTTAATGGTAAACACACTAAAGGGCAAAACACATCATCCTAAATTGCAGAATATTTGATYAGTTCTTTTAATTCCTATTTTATATAAAGCATTCAACCCTTGAACTCCAATGCTGCAAYGTTCACTGAAGCCAAAAGTTTCATAACTTCATCCGACAGATTTAGGTAATAGTCACATACTGAAGCATACACAGGACCCTGGTGAATTACAGAACTAACTTAATGGGATTAAGTTCACACTTAAGTATTTCAAATAAGTACTGTTCACTTCTTACTTTCCATTGTGAGCAGGAACTAACCACAGAGAGACAAACCTAAGATAAATATTCAAGGAAACTTATTTTTGCCTCGTGGCAGTGCATTTCATGCACACCCAAACAGAAGAATAGAAAAGTTTTGTATTACTTTTCATAGTTTTCAAACAAAATGTTTGATTGTTCTCAYACATGGAGAAGATAGTCAAGCAGTAATAAAGTAAGAGCTTAGTATGAAGAAATAAAAGGAGAGCCCACTGCCAGAACTCTCACCAAGATCTGTAGAACTCATCAGCATTAGAGGAGAATTGTTTACAAAAAGTTAGCTCTAATTAGGACTTCTTTTTTTTGCAAGCACACATCCTAATTTTTCAGTTTTCCTGAAATACCACACCCCTTTCCATTGCATGTAAGTACATACTTCTCCTTTGCATGTTTGATTTGAGTCTTTTTTTTTTGTTGCCATTCTTTTCTCCTCCCTCCCAGAACCTCACAAAGTTTGTCTCCATCAATCAGTCAGACCAATTAGATTGTCTGTTTTGTCACTTACCATATTATATATTATAAAAACATGAGGTATTTATAACAGAGTGTCTCCCTCTCTTTCAGAATAAATGGCCTGTTTTCCAGAGGAATGGAGTTGTTTTATCATCATTGCTCCTGTTAACCTGTGAATTTAAACTRGCTAGCATAAAGATGTAAGTTGCAGGGAGCAGCTTGATTAGAAAACAGCTCTCATTAGCTTTCTAAAACAAAAGTACAGAGACTTTAGATAAAAACTGAGGAAGCCAGCATCTATGTAATCTATTAAACTGTACTTTTAATTCTGTACAAAAGGAGTTTGCAGAGGGTACAGCAGAAGCATATTCTACACTGAAGCTCCTATAGAAACTTCAGAACAATRTTCTGCCTCTCAGAAATGCTGCCATTTACTGCAGAGGAGATGGATTTTAGCTAATTTTGATCTGTGCTAAGAAAACAACCAACATCCATAATCTGGCCCATCACAATCAAATAGAGATTTCTTTAGRTACTGTTTGAAATATCCCCCATGTCATGGATTGTTTGTGCARCACCCTCGAACTGCTTTTACATTATAAGGCTCTGAATAAGCTGCACTTCAGTCAGGCAGTGATGGGGATCCTACWACAAAAAACCCTCATGTAAAATCCTGGGCATGCTCCATTCACTGGAGAATTTATAGTGGTGAGGAGGCAGTAACCTTGCTCAAGTAGCTCTTCTCCTGCTGGTGCATATAAACTAATTTAATACATTCACATCAACATCCTACAGACCACATCCTTATCACACCAGTGCCACTTCATCTTTTCTATTGGAACACTGTCACATTTCACTCCCAGAGACTTCTTGGCATTAAACTGGAGAGAACCTGAACCATTATAAAATGAAAGTGCCTGATCTTTCAGTTAAAAATGCTGAAGTAGATGTGCAACAACTTCGTGRAACTAATAGGTATTTTCTGTATTTTGCTCAGATAAAGTTATTATCCCATCTTTGTTTATTAAATCCACTAACAATATAGAATCTCAAACAGGTAATCTGGAGTTGTCCACTCATAGTTTGCCTATCCAACATTTTAAATAAAACASATACATATCTAACTGGGAAACTATCCAGTCAAACCTTTTCAAAAGACACCAACTCAGTCTGGCACAAATACCTCAGAATGATTTTTTTCATTTTTGTTCTTAAGATTACATGAAGTATACCATAGCAAACAAAATTACATCATAGGTTTAGCTAACACTGTAACTTTCAAACCTAAACGTGGTTGGTTTGGAAGTGAACCATTCTCAGTATGAAGCATGCAATCATACACTGCAAGGTACACGTACTCACTGGTCTAGGAATATCATGTGCAGCAGAGGAAACAAGGAAACAGGAAACAAGGAAACGGGAAACAAGGAAACGGGAAACAAGGAAACGGGAAACAAGGAAACGGGAAACAAGGAAATAAGATTCTCCAGTGTGGGGTTTTCCAGAGAAAGCCTTTTTTGGGGCACTGTGAGTGACTCCAACAGGGCTTGCTCTGCCAAGGGAAGTCAGGGGAGCTGCCAAGTGGTAAGAACACACAAAAAAAGGCATTATACCAAAATCTGACCAACATCTGCCATTTCAGACTGGTACCAGGMACAAATGGGCACAAAGGCATGGGATGTCTCAGAGAAACTGGCATAGAGGTCAGGGCAAGAGAACTGTTCCAGTAGAAGRGTTCTAGTTCAGTGAGACCAAGCACAGGTCACACAAGTACTGCTTAGATCTCTAACATTCATTTTCCTGAYTGCAGACAAGAAAACCTGCAGGATTACAACCAAGTCACTTTAATTCAGAAACATTATTATTTCCAAATTATATCACAGGATATCTTTTCCAGCTTTGTAKTTCTGGTAGCTATAAATGAAAAAGGGAATTGTGTTGCAGACAGTACTCGATACCCTTCTTCCCTGGGGCCACCAGACAGATGAAACAATAGTTCTCACTTTCCAAATGCCAACAAATCCAACCAAAGATACTGCACAAAGCAACAGGCACAATGCAAATTGAGCMAGTAAGGACACAACACAAAAGACAACTTTGCATTAAAGTGGCAACCTAGCTAGCTTACAAATGTAGGAAACCCTCATTTCTGCATTAAAATAATAAGTGATATAATAATCACTTTGTCTYTTTCTTTCTAAAGGAATAAGCCATTACCATGCTGTCTATAAAACTGTCACTTGGTGATGCTGCGTAGCTACTGCTACTGAATAGCAAAACTCATCCAACTTTCATTTATTTTGAGTTGTGMAAAAAGGAAACTAATGAACTCTGAATCATTAAGACATTCATAATACAAAGCTAATGTGTCTATATATGGCCTAAGATTCTTATCTGATATGGCTAAAATGACATACAAATAACCTACAATTTTTAAGCATGAGGTCCTTATTTTTTTTTTCATAAGTGGATGTAATTTCCTTTTTTATATCAAATATTTAATATTCTATGAATTACTTTTATTAGTCAGCTACTGTAATTTAGCAGTGAAAAAAAAAAAACCCTGAAATACTAAACTAAAAACTTTCTTTAATATACTWTATAGAAAATAAACCCAGTGATTGCTTGTTTTGTGGAAAAGGTRTACAAAAGAAAATCAAATAGAATTCATCAAGACACAAAGTGATGCATGAGGCTATTAACTTCTGAGACATGTCAATAAAAACAGTAAAGCAAGATACTTTGAGTCTAGCTCTCCTCCATTTGAACAACTGGTTTAACTAGGTAAGAAAAACTGCTTATTTGCTAGACAGAAGCTTGGGAATSTAAGAATATGTGCATTAGCTACATATTTTTATTAAAGCAGAATGTGTATATGTATAAATCAGAAMATAATCTCAAATAGAAAGTATGACTTAAGACTGTTTTTACATGAATGCTTCTAGTCTCAAGCAAGTATCTGTAAGCAACAAATACAATTTTATTAAGCAGCATGCAGATAGTTGTTCCAACAAAGGACACCTGGAAAAGGAATCACAAACCCCACTTGTAAATTGGCTGAGGCTATTCCAACACACCTACCAACTCTAAATCTTTGTTCAATAGATAATCAGAGACAAGTTTGGATCAAGAGTTCTCCTATAGTAAAAGGGATTACAGGTGTAAAAGAAATGTGTTGCTTAAACAAAACCATAACTAAAACAGTGCACATCACACAGTAAGAATCCACAAGTTGTTGTTACAGATTATTGTTGATAACAAAGCTACTCTTTCCTGAACAAGMTTGCAAGTATTCTGTAGTTTTTCATCCTTATTTTCCCTTACTAACTAACACAGTAGAAACTGAAATTTCCCCTAATAACAGTTATTATCCGATGGTAAAAAGAGCTTGCCCTTCCTATGTGCTGACCAGGTCATACAAAGAAGGGGAAGGTGAGTAGCCATATTAAAATGCTTTCTCTTTCCCCAAATCCCTCAGGGAAGGTCCTTACCACTGTGCCAATAAATTTCTTATGGCTGCCTCCATCATAAATACTCTGATTAAAATGTAAATTCAACCAACCTATCAGCTTCCCATTAAGAGGACTCTTTAAAAACACCATTAATCAGCTGAGAGATATGTAGTGAAATACCACTTATCAATTCTAACTGCTTATGACAGTTAACAAAGCTTTATATTTGCCCCAAACATGTGCTGATCTATCAATTATGCCAGGGTTCACTCTCACGCTAATTGTACATTTTCTTCTCTAATGCATTTTTGCTGTTATCTCATAGGCTAATGAAAGCTGGGAAATCAATACCTATAAATTATACATGCAAAGAAGGACTGCTGTGAACATAAAGTTTCTAATTAATTGCACTTGATTAATTTATATCCTTTAATTATCTTGCTAAGCCACAAACAACATAAATATCCTTGCAATCTGGTTATTGCTATGTCAGTCATAAAAAAAAGCAGACACAGTAAATCTATGAAATCTAGCAAACYCCATTGCCGAAAAACATGGTATGGCATAACACATAAATATAACTGAACTTACTCAAGACACCTATGAATAATTTTACTGTGACAAATTACCACTAAATATGTTGTATAGTTATTTGATTAAGGTTATAATGATGTTATAACTTTACATGCAGCATACAGGGTAAGCAAAATGCAGGCTTATCATGMAGGCTTATGGAGGTTCTCAGTTGTATTTATAAAACAAATCTGCAATAGACATGCGAGTGATATTGATATCTGATTGGTTGGTTAGGACCAAATAATCAATATTCTAAATTAAGGCATTGCTGCATTTCTGAACTTAAGATTACATGGCAATTTGTTGCAGAGTTATCTGAAAGCCAGAAATGCACACARTCAGGACCTAATAATGATATTCCCAGCTCTAAGCAGAGTTAAATAAAAGCTACCATACTGTCCTTCRTGAGAGAAAATTGGCCAAACATAAATTCTTCCATTATGTGAGTAGCTGTAATTGTAGATACTTTTTTATCCTTTCAAATTTTGTCCACTTTGGTAAACCAACCATATGTCACTGTTCTGAAATCTAATCCTATCAATCCACCAGACTTGCTCTTTGTCCTACACAACAGCATATTACTGAATATCTGTAGCTACAACTTTCATAAATGTGTAAAAAGAAACTGTATCTGTCTACAGGGAGACTCAGACAGAGACCATCTGTCAGTGACTAAAGCTATTCTTTAAAAAAGAAAACATTCATCTGGGATTTGCCCTTTACAGAGTAAACCCACTTAACCTCCCAATAAGATTAACTGTTATTTGTTTCCATTAAACAAAAATGACCATGCTAATATGCATTTAATAGCACTAACAATGAGAGAAACATGAACTTTAACAATTTTTTAATTCATTAAAATCATAAAATATGTTATYTAATGACGGTTATTTTATTATTCATAAATAACTTCTCTTTTTCATAACAAGCCTTCTTCCCTGAATTTCAGACTATTTTTTTTTTGAAGCAAAGTAAATATTGAAAGTAACACAGCAGACTCTTCAGTCTGCCACATATTATAGATAACAATGACTATGTATAAATTAAGTCAGAATAATGCATATAAAAACCCAATACCTTTGGAGCACTGATGATTTTCACCTGTGCCCTCAACATCCAGGCATTTACAAAGAAAGGTATTTAACTAGATTGATTATACGAGTGTGTCTGAGCAGAGTTAGTGCAATGTAATGGAGACTGTACTCTGTGCTTCTCTTCGCAGCAGCACAAATCACTGAAGCAGCCTGAAGCTATGCAGAAAAATACCTTAATGTCTCATCCAGGGCTGACAAAACCCAGTAGTACTGTCATGTGAGACCCCCTCTYCTACTGGGGAAAAACAGTAGGAGAAGCCTTTAAATGTAGGCAACCCCTTGGCTCCCAATATTGCCTTGTGCTTATTTTGTCAGATCAAGTTAGTGAGATGTACACCAGCATTAAACAGTATCCTAAAGCATGAAGGGGTGAAGTGCAAAATTCCTCACAAAATTAATTCCTGTGCCCTTGCCCTCCTATTTTGCTCATAACTCTATCTCTAAAGTAGCCTCTTTTACTTCTCTAGATGAGAAGCACAAAAGGTGTCCTCCTCCCCTTAGGAGGAGCTTGAGGAGAGCTCAATAAAATCTGTTTCTACTGTAGGCATAATTCAAATCTTACTGGAGCCAGCGGGAATATATTCACCAGGTTCAGTTAGCTTTGCATCCAGCTTTCTTCATTAATGGTAGTGGCACTATGCAATCAATAAACATTAAGACAAAGCAATCATACAATCATTTTCTCAGTGAGAAATTGGCATAGGCTATAAATAAGAATAAATAAATTGATGAGGGGAATCATTATTACAATTCAGCACAGCTAAAGAAATCRCTCCTCATACAGAGAATTCTCCCCTCAAACACAAAGTATACTGAGAAACAGAAGCAGAATGCTTTAGGCATGGAARTCTCTACTTATTCTAAGAGTCAACTGATGCACTATTTGAATATACTGTGTCTAAGATCCTCCATGGGGTGGGGGAAGCTCTCACAGTACACACAGAGTTATACAGAAGCAGATATTGTTACCTCAGATTTAGTAGATACCAAATCTAGATGAGGATGCATCCTCAGTCATTTCAAAATTGCTAAAATCTCCTGTTATTGAACAGGTAGTTAGACCAAAACCTTACAATTAGTGGAAATGTTTGATAACATTTTCGTTGGTTTCTGATCGTCCCCTGTGAGGGAGCAGACTCAGCCTGGCAGTGCCCAGTGTTTGTGTGCTGTCTGCAAAGCTCCAGCTGGACCATGAACTCGGTGTTTTCATTACTTTACAGAAAAAAACGGTGAAGAGTGAAATTGAGAAAGGCGTGAATTAACAAGGATCATGTTTAGCTACCGATAAAGTTGTGACATAAGACTTGCCACGTGCCAGACAGTTCCAGCACAGAACWCTCCTCAGTCACTAAGAATGAACTGAAGGCAGCAGGAAAAGCCTTTATCCATCCAAAACCCATCAATTCCTCGAAGGAAACGCTTCGAAGTATGTAACTTCCACTAGAGTTCACTGGATTTGACACTTGAGATATAAAGCACCTAGACAGAAGCAGAGTACTGAGGTTTGGCTGCAATTACCTTATCTTTCCTATTTTTAGTGACAAGACCAGATTATTTTTAGTGCATTTTATAGAAAACCCTTCTTTACTGAAATATAAAGACTGTAATAAAGACAATACAATGTTTTGAAACTGTTTTAAATCCTTCACTCAGCTTTGCTTCTACAGATTTAACATGTAGGGGTTCTAATCTTACTGCTACTAATTAGAGCTTTAGTGTAATTGTGCCAACAGGGTGCTTGGCATAATAATTACTATTGAGAGATTCTGGTGGAGCAGTAATGTGCCCACATAATACAGATATGTCTAATATTATGCAGCAGTCACCTTTGTATGTTGACTCTTAAGTTGGATTTTAACCAAGTGAGGGGTTATTTTGCCTTTATTATRAAGCTCAAAAGGCATATACATATGTATGATTTAGGTATTTTTTTCTTTTTTGATTCTTTTGAATATTAATTAGGCAGAAGAAAACTAGAAGGCACATTTTATTTCACATCCTTCATAATTTARTCTAGTTTGGCATGGGAAAATGAACAAAAATGCTTATGTTGGCAGGTCATACTTCTAATGTAATATTAGACTTTCTTAGGATAATGTCCTCAGCTGCAAAGTTTACCATAATATACAATAAATGGAACTAAAAACATAGGATGAGTAAGATTTAAAAATGTGCATTTAGAAAGCGCCTGTGCTGCATTCCATTACAGTCYTATTGGTGTTGAAACAAATCTTTATGTAACTACTTGAATAAATCTATTCAGTGAAATACACAAGACAAACTTAAGGGACAATGCAGAAACACTAAAAAAGATATAGAAGAGCATTTTTGATCACTTAGTAACATTTACTATCTTACTGCCTAACAAGTTTCAGATAATGAAACTTTGTTAAAGATGTAAATCTATAGTGAAAGAACACTTACCAGTATTGAGATGTTTTGTTTGGTTTGTGTATTTTTACCTCTAGAAATAGCAGCTTCAGCCATACAATCATTAAAAAATAAAATCTTAATTATGGATATGATAACAGAGATAAGAAGGACTTCAAGAGCAATTCAAACACATAAACCCTGCACAATATCATAAACTAAAAAGTAATAAATCTTTTCAGATTAACTGAATCATCTTCTTTTTAAAGAAAACAAAAGTGAAGTCTTTAAAATAAGAAAACGTACAGCACGGAGCCTGAACCAGAGCTTCATCYAGAACAGACAGGCTTGTTTTTACTGCCCCTTAGTGCTTCCCTTTTAAAGTGACAGGAAACCAATTTCTGATTACAAATCAATAGGTTAGCACACTATCATCAGAGAGTAAATTTGGTTGTTGATATCAGATCATAGAAGAGGGCATCAGAAAAGAGCAGTTGTTGCCATTTTGATGCATACAAAAACCAGTAAATAGTATTGCTTTTCAGCAACACTGTATTTTCAAGAAACAATTAAAGAGTAAGTCACGTGTGGCTTGTTTATCATTTGTGGGTCACCATCAGAAAAAAACAACTGTGACAAATGTACCGTGTACTTAAATTGTGCAAGTTTAAGTCTCGAAGCTAARAACCACTGAAATGTGTTGTATTAATTAATATAATGGAAACAAAAAGTATGTATGCGCCTGTCACACAGAATACCTTTTGATGAAGTCTCTTTTTTCTTTAAGCTTTTAAGATAATCTTAGAGAAATCATCAAACTATAAAAAGAAATCAATAAAACAGAAAAGGTTCCCATCACCCCTAAAAAAATCCATAACTTTTGCATTTTAATAGAGACACTACAAGACTATACCAGTCATTTTCTTTCTGATGTGTTCCTTTGATTTCACTCTTATCTCACAGGACTCTTGACTTTCCTGAGAAAGGGATTATTGAATTGTATGTCTCCCTCAGATGCTCTTGATCATTCAAGTAGTCTGTACTTAAGAACGCTACAGAGTCTGCTCAGCTGCTGGCTCCTTGGGAACTCATCAGGGACTGTCATCTTAATATTAATTGGGTTTTGTGCAGGAATCCAAGTCCCACAATGAGAGGGTTTCAAGAGAGAAGATTATGCCTAAAGCCAGATACAAAGACAAACATATTTAGCACAACAATTATGATAATTGCAGAAACACTCTGAGAAATAAGTAAATCTGATTAAGGGCACTTCTACATGATCAAATATTAATCTGATGTCTTCACTCTAACCTGGTTTGAACATAAGAGGCTTCTTATGGTTTTATGTATTAACAGATTTGCAGAAGCTGAACTCATAGTACCTAATAATATGGTACATCCAAGTCAATACAGTAAAAGGATCTTTACGGAATGTAATCCACTTAAATTAAAAATAGACACAGATTGAATCATAAAGCTTAAATTAAAATTGACATAGAGTCAATCAATAAAACATTTTATATAAAGTCTTGTATTAACTGCTGTAACATTTTTCAGCCTCATGGCACAAAAAACTTATGTGTATTTTTTTTATTGAATAAAGACTTCATCACTTCAGAACAAAATTATCATAAATACCACTTGAACAAAGAATTAAAAGTTTCCAGACTGACATAATACCCAGAAAATTAAATACACCTATAATTGCAAATGTAAAGCTTATGYATCTTTAAAATATGTGGAATTACTTATAGAGATTTGAAGTATAAGGGTAAGCCATTTCATCTTTAAAATCACTATGATTTATAGGAACTGTGGACCAAGACTATGTTTTTGTAATGAGTAATAAGACAGTGGGAGCAAAATAAGTTTTTGGCACTGATTTCTCTATGTATACGTGCACGTACATAGTTGCATACAAATATATACAAATACAGACCCCTGTATTAAAATTCCATACAAAATAATGTTTCATATTCTGCATGCATTATATTTAATACTGCCATGACAAGTGTTTTCAGTTTTCTATGCACAGACCATTTTGAATAAATCTGAAATTAATATATACAATMTACACTTGTTAATATAAATTTGCAGAGGCAGAAGCAATCCTGAGAGCATCTACACTATGTTTGCATAATCATTTAACTCAAATGAAAGCTTCCATGTATAGCTAAGTTTTCRAAATTGAACATAAAACATCTGAGTATAAAACATCTGAGTACAATTACAGTAATATATAAAAAGAAGTCTACAAAAAAAAGAAAAGGAGAATATAACAAAAATTGCAATACARAAACGAATTATGTCAAATGAGCCAGAAGCAGACAGACATAGATGCCTGTCTATCCATCTTTATTTGTAAGTATTAACCACATACAGGCCTTATGTGAAAGGTAAATCTTGCCAGCATGGCTTACCTCCCATAGTAATTAGGCTTGTGTTTCTGCTTTATTAACTCTGATACAACAGTGTCCTGCCCTCTGTCACCAAGGGTACTAATAGATGATAATCACGTAGATTTGGAAACCATACAAATTAAATGATGAAGTGAGATGAAGTGTAGTAATGCAATGAGTTCAAGCACAAGCAGTTTAGTCATTTCAATATTCATTTCCAGGATGCTAAATAGGAGTACCTGAAGAAACTAGACTGCACTTTTTCACAAAATTAATAACTTAAATTTGCAAGCAAATTATACATATTCCAGAAATTTTAATGTTTCAAAGATCATACTTAAAGTTTGCCTCACATAAGGAAAAAACACCTTACTTTCCCCTAAAAGAAACATTAGAAATATATTTCTTATTTACAAATGTAATGGAACCTTGATAAGATTTAACACTCCCAATTTTAATTTTGTGAGGGGAGAAAGTATATTTGCACAAACCAGTGATAGCAGACCTATATTAGTATACTGGAAATACATTTTGATCTGTATTATTATATTTTTATCTACATTACTACAGTGTTGAAGATGTGATACTGATTCTGAGCTCCTAATGACAATTTTTTACCCATTAATTCCATAGCAATAATACTGCAAACCTAACATTATTTAAAAAAAAAAAAACATTAGTTATATAGAAATTATATAAAAATATAGCTGACAAAAGTAAGTTAAATATTAATAGCTATCAACATTTTCTTCAGAAATTTTAAAACTATTAAAACTTGTGATAAATATCACAATTTCACAATAATTTCAAAGGAGCTACAAAATCGGAACTGTCTGTTTAGATAATAGATTTTCTTAAAAAAAAAAAAAAATACCAGCTTTGTAAGAGACAATTAAATTCCTGACATGAAGGTACTAAGTCTGAATATTGTCACAGTGCTTAACTGTGTTTTCATATTCAGCCTCATATTTTGTAATTTATCAATATTACCTTTTTCTTATCCCATTTATATTTTTTAATGCATGAGCCACTTCATTTCAATTTCTTGCATGTTCAATGTAAATATGAGACTCCTAGATTTTCAGAAGGTAGAAATATAATTATATTTATCAAAAGCCAAACATACTTGAGCATAAACAAACATTCTAAAGAATAGTGAAAAAAATTCTTCTGAAGAGGGAGGTTTTTCTGATTGTTGTTTTTTTGGGKTTTTTTTAGTAAGTAAACAGGTGAATGCAGCTCCTTAAGTACATTTCCAATTGTCAAAAACAATAAAACCTGGCTCTTGGTAAAGCAGTACGTGTTATTTAAATTAATCATATTTTCCAAGTAGTTTTCTAAGATAAGATATTTACCTCAAATTTCTCACCCCAATGTTAATAGTTTGGAATTCTGTTAGATCCAAGTTTCAGTTATCAGGATGCTCATCAGAAGCAGAGTTCTGCTGGGTCTATTCTGTGCATTTTGAAAGCAAATACTCTGCATTCTTTTTCAARCTAAATCAGTACAGCACATTTTAAAACATCACTTACAAACAGTATTTTATGGGTTTTGGTTATATCTTGTTCATGCAGTCAAAAATATTACTTAATTCTTTAAAGTRTTGAGATAAAAAGCAATATAATTCCTGAGCATGAGTTCTGTGTAAAAAACTATTTTAAATTATATCGAAACTTTTAGCAGTTTACCAACCTTTCAACCTACAAAGAATTAATTTTACTGCAGGACTAGAAAATGTATATAAACCCCATAATGTAATTTCTTCTCATATTTAAAATGTTCAAATGCTATGATTTTTAAAAGTTGTTTCAAAAATGATAGTTTCCATCTTTAAAGAAGAAAAGCTTAATAGACAAAAGAAGTACAGATATTTTGCTAATARTCATCCCACTAGCTTTTTCTGTACTGAGGAATTGTCTTCTGTGGTTAGCATGTTTACATCCATTCAATTCTATATGCAGATTATGGCAATTAGATATTTATCCTCCTTAATGTACACTGTTTTTATTTATGTTGAACTTGAATCCATTATCAGAAACAAAGCTGCACACATATACCCCGAACCAATAGCTGGAGATGCACACAGACTCCTGCTTGTTTACTTTGGGTAGGCTAATCTTATGGCATGCATTAAAAATGTTGTACTTGTCACCGACTAATACAACAAATTGAAACCTTGGAACAATCTTATTTACTATTCAAGTGCTCTATATTTGATTCTTGCATCAGAATTTTCACTTAACCCTTTTGTTAAATAACAGAATCTTGGAGCAATGCACAGCTACGCAGCAATCTGAAGTTAAACACAAGATAGTTTTATTTGTTACAAATAGTTTTCAATYTAAAAGACACATCAAGGTTGCATTACCTTACTGTATGCTTTTAGGCTCTCAATATGAAATATAATTGAATATTTCAACTGGTTTGTCCTATTCACACAGCAAGGATTATTGTTGAAAGAAAAAAACCCTCAAACTTTCCCTCATCTGTGTTCCATAAGTAAAAGGTTAGCTGCTGTTTTTACTTACATTTTCCAGAATTTTTTTCTTCTAAAATATTTTAGCCCTTAATATTAAAGTTTTATTAGTTATTCTGTCAGAAAATTCAAACCTTTACTAAGTGACATGAACAGTGTCTTGGGGTGATTTTATGATGATACTCTCTTCCCTTAGTGTTGGAAAATATACCAGTTTAAAAGATTTTTTATAACTTTAGTCAGGGGTTTTGTTTGCCTTTGCCCTGGAAAAGGAGTTTTAAGTTTCTTTCCAGGGCATTGTTCCACCAGGGGAGGGGTCAGATGAATTTTGTATCTCAACAGACTGGGAGTAGCCCAGAGGATTCCCAAAAAGATAAGGACCATCAGGGGACATTAACAGAACATCAACTSCAAACCTCASCCCTGGCAGGGGCAGAGACACCTGGACTGGGAAAGGAGAGATAAGGATGAGGAACTAATGAGCATTTGAGGAAAAGAAATCCAGATTCAATGAGAAACCAAGCACTAAGAATTATGCTCCTTTGGGCCAATGAACATTGAACCGATGAACTCCTGTGGGTTTTGACTGTATAAAGTTTGGCGAAAAATTAGTAAAACTCATGTATCATGGAATGACTTTTTCCCATCATTTTTTTCCCTCGAACCGCTGAGTGAACTTTTCTTCCCTCCCCAAAACAAATCCAGCTGCCATTTTCTCATGCCACGTGGTCAGCAAAGTTTTTTTTTCCCTTCCCCTGGCATTTTTTTTTTGTTGTTGTTCTGTTGTGGGTGCGTGTGGGGTAAGGTTCTGATGGTTCAATATCCAACAGTTATTAATTTTTTTTCCAGGTCAATGTAGGTGGGGACAGGCAGTGGCCATGGTAGTGCTGCTGGAGACCATGGCGAGTGACCTGGTCATCGACCTGGACACGGGGGAGCTGCCCCGTGTGGGTCTGAATTTCCTGAAGCTCTGAAAAGTCACGTACTACAACTGTTGCCTTATTTATGATGTACAGAGGGATTTTGTTATACAGACTGATGATCCCATGGGATCTGGCCATGGAGGGGAATCCATATTTTGTCAGTTGTAGGTGATCAAGCCAGATTTTTTGAGGCAGGAAAGGTGCCGAGAATCAAACACAAGGAGAAGGGAACTCTGTCCGTGGTGAGCAATGGCAATGATCAGCTTAGATCAGGGTTTCTCATTGCCACAGGGGAAAACCTGGATTATCTTGATGGTGCACATACAGTATTTGGAGAAGTGACAGAAGGCATGGATGCCTTCTGAGGACAATTAATGAAACCTTCAYTGATTCCATATCAAGATATCAGGATAAATCATAMAYTAATTTTAGATGATCTGTTTGATGATCTGCCTGCCTTGTGTGCTCCTGATCCCTCCCCAGAACCTACAAAGGAACAGCTTGACACTGGCAGAATAGGWGCARATGAAGAMTTTGATGACATGAAAGGATGGTCTGCAAATGAAATGGAGGAAGTTCAGGCAAAAAAAAGAAGCAAAAACTCACACCATTCTTCTGGAAATGGTGGGAGACTCACCAGATGCAGACATGAAGCCACCAGGAAATGTGCAGTTTGTAAACTGAATCCTGTGACCTCAGGTGAAAACCTGGAGATAATATTTACACAATTTGATCCCATTAAAATCTGTGAAGTGATCAGAGACTGGAAGACTGGTGAATCTCTTTACTATGCTTTCACTGAGTTTGAAAAAGTGGAAGACTGTAAGAAAGCCTACTTCAAAATGAACAATGTGCTGATAGGTGACAGATGGATACGTGTGGATTTTAGCCAGTCTGTTGCAAAGATGAAATGGAAGGGAAAAGGTGGATGGTATACCAAAGAAGATTTCAAAGGCTGCAAGAAGAAATGTGAGAAACCTTCAAAAYTTGCTCTGAAAGAGAAGGTAAAACCAAAGCAAGATGCCAAGTATGATCTCGTGCTGGATGAGGATGTAGAAGAGTCTCACAAAAGTCAGTCATACCTGGCTAAAAAAGAAAAATAAGAAAAAGCACCATCACTCTAAAGATGAAGATGACAAGAGGAACAAAAAATCCAAGGATTCTGACCAAAAACGTGAAGAATGCTGTAGGGAGAGGATAAAGAGTGGTAGAAAGATAAGCATTGGAGCCACAGCCGTTCTCAGGAGAGAGATGACATTCACAGACAAAATGACAGATAGAGAGAAGATGTCTGAGTAAGGGACTGGGATAAAAAAAGAACCAGACAGAAGTCCTAAGAAATCAAAAGACAAAGAAAGGTCCAAGTACAGATGAAGGACAAGGAAAAGACAGAAGGGAACTAAAAAAACCAGTTACAGTCGGGTTAAAAGTGTGCTTGGTACCCCGATTCCATCAGGAAAAAAACAAAACAGTATATGGCATATGTTAACATCTAACGACTGAAAACATACCCACTGAAATAGTCCCCCAGATTTAAAGGAAATCACTACTTAATTCCACAAACATTTGTTTCAGCTCAGGAATCGCACTAGAAACTTTTAAGTAGTTTTCTGGTTCAAAAATGACTCCAGTTGATCTGAGGATCCATAAGATGCTGCACAGCACCATCTGCTGGTTTGAACAATGGGCTTCGAGACAACCTTCTCTTTTGGGAGGAAATTCAGGCGGTTGTTGGATGAAGGAAGGATTTTTTCCTTAAGCAAGAATGTCATAACAGCTTCTATCCTAGATTAATCCTTAATAAATGCAAAATAAAGAAACAGTTATTTTATTTAGGGTTATAATGAATTAAAAACATTAAAATTCTATAACTAACTGATGAAGAGTGTATATTTTGCTCAGGCTACAGATATGCAAGCAGATGAAAATTGATATTTGGAAAGTTATTGTTAGAAGATTATGAAATATAGAACAACCCTAGGAATACTTTCTGAGAAATGACCGGTGAGCAAGTTCATTGTCTAAATTTTTTCTATTAACATTTTATTGTTATTTTAAAGGAAACTACAACCAATCTCACTTTAACTGCAATTGTTTGCTACATCAACATAAAAAAAAACCCACCAACTTTTCCCCTCAAAATCCACCAGGCCTCTGAAATTATTGCTTTTTTATGCAGTTTACCTATGAGCAGTGRCCATAGASCTGATTTAARAAGTAAAGACAAGCTGTGCAGCATYAGCAGAGCTGTTTGTACACGCAGCACCCTCTCACTGTGGAGCACGAGTGACAGGGCTGGGTCTGACAGTCCCTCCCTGGTGACACCATTTAAAGAGTRGAGGCTGAATTCTACAGATGGGAAACCCAGATTCTGCTCACACCTCTGACTGCCCCCTGTAAATTAATTTGTTTACTTGCTGCCTGTTTCACGAGGTGCCTAGAGGCCTTAGCTGGTACATGTGCACWCCAAAAATGTCACAGGTTCAGTACCCACTGTGGGGTCCTGGCCACAGCRTGCTCGGTGACAGCTTGATGATGAACAGCAGCCCTGCTGGGGAACAGRCACAGCACTCGGGGCAGGAACAGAGAACAGGTAAGCAGGGTTAGGAGAATTCCTATTTCAGGACAATTGGACACTGCTTGGGAGATCCTATTGCTGAGCTGTCCGAGCTGAGYGTGCTCAGAACTCGGCGAAAGAAGCAGATTTACCAATTTCAGCAAAAGCAGCTCACATTTCAGGGCAAAAATCAGGAGTCAGAAGAAACCCTCTCTCTTCCCCCCCAACAACCCTCCTTTGTTACATCTACAATTAGCTCCAATTACTATATCCCATACTGTATATTTAAGCTGGTGTCATATTTGAGATTAAAAAATAATTTCAGAGCAGTCTATTTTCCCAAACAGTAAACTGGGAATCAAACCAGCACACCCTCCTTCTCCTGCAACCGACACAAGGTCCTCTCAGCTCTGAAAATATCAAAGACAGCACAGAAGGTATGAAGACAAAAAATAATTTTGGTTAGTATTGGTATACAAACGAATAGATCAAAGTGGTCAAGTAATAGGTAAGGAAAAGTTTTGAACAGCCTTCTCAGATTTCTTTGGCAGCAGTACCRCRKGCCAGAACCTCAAAAATAAAGAATRCCTTTAGTTTAGAATACYCTCTATACTAKGAGTATTTTTATAAAGTTTTATTTGGTATTTTTGATCCCACAATATGCTTCTATTTCAAGTTACAACAGAGAACTGCTGCAATATTTCAGTGACTCAGTAGATGATATTCACTAAAGATAATTTTGTCACTGTGGTGATATGTAATCTCTTCATGTGATGATACATAAAAGTTTCTTGCATTAGTTTTAAGGAAATAGTTGTTTCAACAACAAAGTAAACCCCACAACAATAAAAAACCCCAAAAAACAAAACAAAAACAACAACAAAAAAACAACAACAACAACAACAAAAACAACAACAACAAAAAAAAAACCAAAATAAAGAAAAATAAAAAGAAAAAAAAAGAAAAAAGGGATCTAAAGTGGTTTCTCCAGCTGCACAGTAGTACCTGCCTGGTACAGCCTAAAGATGAACTCGCCAAGATCTTTATCATATTGACATCTAGCATAACTTTTAATTCCTTCACAGCTTTGTAAAGGAATAACTTTAGTATATCAGAAAACTGCAGAATAATTAATCAGTACCGAGAGATTTAAAGCCAGCTTTACTTACAAACTGTTGAATTTTGTTCTACCAAAATGGCTAAATTCTTACTAATTCCTAGTATTCTTACAGTTGTTATAAGCTATGTAAAACACACTGGATTAAAGTTGTATGTAGACACTCCTACACACCTACCATCTTGCAAATATATTAAATATTCATGTGCCAAGAATTCAGTAACCCAGATGAAACCACAGATAACAATACAGAGCTGGACATTTTCTCCTGAGTTTAATAAAGGTATAATTTTGTAGAGATACAGACTCTTTCTGTATTAATAAAAGTGATTTCAATCACTTTTAAACATAACATAAAACTTTWAAAAAATTACTGAAAAATTACCTCAACATSTGAAAATAACATGAATATCTTATAAACAATTAACCAGAAAAGACATTCGTTTTCACAAATTTCAAGGGAATTTGGATTAGCCATTTGTTTTATAGTCTCTGTGGGACAGGAAACATTTCTTCCACATTTTTGCCAAGTGCCCCTAACAAACAGAGCACTTAAAAAAAAAATCTCATTGGCAGCCAAAACAAGTCCTGTCACAAACTGCATTTTAATTAAATACTATCCAGGCTAAATCAGTAAGAAACCCCTGTTATTTAACAGCTTCACCAAGAACTGATACGTGTGGTATGAAAAGAAAAAAATCTCAGCAAGGTATCGCCTTTAAGGAACAGAATATTATTTAATTGCATGGAAATCAGACACATATGCTTTGAACTAACGTGGAAGTACTTATCCATCACAAGGCATTTATCAAAGATTAACATTCTCCTATGGAAGCATTTTCAAGCTACTGCCCACAGCCACAAGAAACTAAAGTTAAAGCTGGAGATGGCAACAAAAATAAAAAATAATCAAAACTCTGTTTCAAACATATTTCTATGCAAGAATGGTCACCCACAGACTGCTGAATATTTGAAGCCACTACATCCTGATTTAGAATTATTCTGAATCACTGCTTGCTTATGGACAGCTACAAATGTAAATGTCTATGACAAATAAATACAAACAGATCTTTGTTGTTTCAAAATAGTGACATGCAATTTTTCCACTAACGCAGTACTATAAATACTACCTTCTGCAACCAATTAAAGAATTTGCAAGAACAACCTCAAGTAATAACATATATTGTGCCTRCAGCTTTGAAAGTTTTGAGAATGTACAAATTTAGCCTATGAAAGTTAAGGCAAACATTAAAAATGCAAGCTTAGAGGCACTACACAGTGCTGCTATTTGATAAAACAGCRTAGAAAAAGAAAATCTAAAATTCAAAGCTCAAAAGTAGTTCCGCCACAGAGGGTTTTACAGCCCTGAGCACAGATTCCAGAGCACTCAGCACTGCTCACAGAAGTTAGGGCTGGGATGGGTTTGTTTCACTTTGAGCACGGAATCACAGAATGTTTGGGGTTGGTCACCTGTTTCTAAACCCCTGCTGTGAATAGGGACACCTTCCACTAGACCTGTCTCCACTCAACAGAGTCCTGGTTTGCCCCATATCACTACTGCATTTACAGCATTATCAATTCTGTGATCTCTGTTGCTCTCCTGGTTATTTCTTTTCTGTGCCCTTCAGTTCACAGACACCATTCCTRTTTGCAGAAGGAGCTGCCATTTCAGGCTGCAGAGCCAGTAAAATCTGCTACAAAGGGATCCTGAAAAAGGTTCATCATACTCCTGTCTCCACAAAAAAACCTAAAAAAAACCCCCAAACATATCCATTCACCCCAAAGTCCCACAAAAACATGTGTGAAACCAAACACCCTCAAACTGAAAAAYAAAATTACACCATTCAAAATGGAAAAGCAGAGAGCTAAAGCAACTGTCATCTACTTCTGTGAGTATATATTACAGATGAAAAAACTGGCAAAAAAAGTAACAAGGGTAGTACTGGGAGGCTCATTTAATGGTGTGCATCTAACTAGTAGAAAATCCTATTTTTCAATATTCTAGTGCAGTATATTGAYTTTTTGTATAACCACTGCCACAGTTCTGTAAAGGTTATATATGAGCACTTGTTTAAACGTGTTAGCAGCCTACCAAAATCTATGCAAACAGTCATAAGCAGGCATAAACTACAATATCTTATTAGGCATTCTAATGACATTTTTAGGATAAATGTATTATAACCTTTAGCCATTTGATGGAATGGTATCTTAAAGCAGTCATTCCTTGCCTCTTCTAAGCTTTCACCTAATTTAAGATCATTACTGCCAGATCTCTGAGAACACTATTTCATAAAATAGACTTAACTGTTCCATTTGAGTTGGTGCCTCCGATGACACTGAGCAGGTGCCTTTTCAAAATATTTTCTTAAAAGAAAATTCTGACAGTGTGCCAGAAAAATGCATTGGTACAAACACAGAAAGAGTAGTGTGGTCCCCTCATTGAATTCCTACACAGTCCAACCCTTCTCTCAATTTTACAACAGTATATTTTTATAGATTAAAAGCTGAATGTCTGTTGCTAAACTGTTTCTTTTTGTGATTTAGAACACATCAGAAATTTAAATACTAAATATAAAATACAGCGAGATGATCATCATGGTATCCTGGGATCTGAACTTTGCCAAAGCATAACTGTGATAGAGGTTCCATGCAAGRTAGAACTCTCAGCAATGACATCAGCATTAGGTGCTCAGCTATTGCCAATGAAATAATTTGAATTAATCCAGTTAGAATCTCCTTCATAACAAAACTTATAAGGAATTGCAAAGTTTTAATGGCCTCACTTGACTCAGTGAATCTTATTCCAAAACTGAAGGGACTACCTAGAAAAAGACTTAAAAACTTGAGTTCAAAACCCCAATAAGGACAAAGTTTAAAAAGCTTTGAAAATCAGGATCAAACACAACCCCTTAATGTTATTCTGGCCTGTTATTCACACAAACACTGTCTTCAYTCTGTGGTTTTGTTGCTTGAGGATCTTCTTTCTGTTTGATTATTTATCTAATACATTGCTGCAGGTATTAAATGTTAGTTTATATTTAAAATGATGTTCCTATAATGTGCATCCCCAGAAGAGTGGACCTGGGTCATCTCAGTTATTAAAACACTACAAATTAATTACATTACTTACTGCTCTGCTAAATTCTTAGGAAGTTTTCTTCACCTTCAGAAGATCTTCCCAGGATCTTCCCACTTTTCACAGAGTGTTTTCACAAATGCTCCCAAATCTGTAAAAAAATAAATTTTAAAATCACTCCAAAAGTATATGGGTAGAAGCTCTCAGCTCTCAAAGCTCATTTTTATCTCAACTGTTCGCACAAATTTATCCAGCCAAGCAAAATGTCATGCTAATCTCAGATTTAGAAAATTGCTTAAGGTTCATGAAGTCACCCCAGGTAGGAAAAAAAAAAAAAAAAATTGCACAGATACTTAAAATGCTGTCAGTTACTGTGGAGGTACAGGATTTGACCAGTCCCTATTGGAGGGTGAAAAATTTCACTGTTTATGGTGTTTAACTGCACCATCCACTTCCAGGGATCTTGAGTGAGAGGAGGGTTGAGTTCAAGAAACACAAGTCTGAATTCTGCTGGTGAAAACCCAYTTTGTCTGAATCCAGAACAGATCCAATCATCTTCACCAGCAGAAAACTCAAGACACACATTTACAAGGAATCCACACTGTTGAGGTCAACCTTCTCCCCAGCCCCCAGTCATAGGGCCCAAAACTGGCCAGCTTCAAGAATTTTTACAATTCATATGCACATTTCCATGTCTAAGAGCAAGCCAGCAGAAGATCTGCATCCACGTGAAAGGAATCCTTTATTAAAAAGGGAACATCAGCAACAGACAAGGGCCAGTCTTTTCTGTACCCAAAGGGAACATAAAGTGTCCTGACTAAACAGAACTCAAATACACCATGCAGAGATGGAACATGGGAGAAACCTGCTTTTAAAAATTGTATTTCTTTCAATAACACTGGCATGAATTCTTTAATTCCTTCATCTTCAACACTTTCTGCCATCAGTTAATACCCAGTATGGTGGATGCTGAAATTCCATTGCACACACCAGCAGTAGTGAGCACAGTGGTTCCAAGGGTTGTGCTCACRAGTTCGTAGCTCTAGTGAACAGATTGCTGCAGTTCTAATTTTATGTGCTTTTCAAAGGCAGTCACAAAATGAATATCAAAGCACATAAGTAATCCACACTGGGAGATCTGTCAGAAATTGTTGGGAAAATAAAGTGAATCAATAGTATGTCGAGGGACTCAAATGGAAAAAAAAATATTGAATATTCATTTTCTTGGTTTCAGAGGAGCAGGGATTTAGTCAAAGTGGAGCAGTTGTAGGATTTTCTACTTTCTTGAAAACATTCAAATAATTTTTGTGATGTGCTTTGAATTCAAAATGTAATTAGAGCCTCTAAAATTACACTTTTCATCTTCATGTTGTTCACTGACGTGTATTCAGCATCATTAGGAGAAGGAGTCTGAATGGCACAACAACTTTTAAGTATATTATTGCAAGAAAAAATAGTATAATAAGTATTCTCACTTTCTCTTTACCATACAGAAATGTACGGAAAACAGCCATACACTTGAAAGTACTGCTACAAGTGCTGCTAAGTAGAATAAAATTTAAAAAAATACCTGGGATCATTTCAGTGCTCTGATGAGATTTAAAACATATCAAATATGTATTTTTGACATGGTTTACATTCCAAGAAATCTGAATGCTCACACAAGCAACTCTTAATGGAGGGCCATGTCTGTGCAGTTTGTTTCTTAGGCTGCAAACTTCCTTCACCCATTTGCCAAACAGCTGTAAATATGGTTTGACACAGACCGGATTATGCAATTTTTATATTGGAATAAACAGAAGCACACTACTATTTTTTTATCACTGTTTTTGTGTAAAAAAGAGATCAGGTCCCTCAATCTTGCAAATAATGTAAAAGAAGAAATTTTGAAACAGGCCCCACAGAGTGAACTGGGGCAGGAAGAGGGGACAGTGCAAGACCAGAATAATATCCCTAGTGCTTATTTTTGCATTTATGCAAATACAGACAATGGTATCATCAATTCATAGAGCAAGTTATTAAATCTCCCCATTAAAGTGAAAGCTTTGCCAACCAGCTAACCCTTGGTTTATATTGTACAATCTTCACTTGCCCCTTTTTCTTTGAAGAATTCAAACAGTAAATGAGTAATTATTTATGGAAAAACAAAATAGATTTTCAAAATTTACTCAAACTAACAAAGCACAGTAATTGCAAATATAATTTCCTAATATAACTGCCCTTTCAGAAAATGTTGAMTCAATCTACAACTTCATTTTTAAAATTGTCACCCATAAAACATGTTCCCATTGTGACRTTTTTTAAAATTCTCTGATTAAAACACCACTTTGCCCCTCATAAGCAGATGATGAAACTCCTATGTAAAAAAAGATTAACTACTTTTGGTAAGGCAGGGAAATTCTACATTTATKTCACAGATGCCAAAAAACTGCTCTCATCATTCTTAAATAACAGCAGAAATAAAAAAAAAAAACCAGAGAAGCACAATTTTTTTTTTAAGATCTGTTCCTTCCTTTGCCTAAGATTAATTTTCAAAGTGACTGTGAAATCACTGATGTAACTCTTTTCGAACCAAAGGGAAAAGAAACCTGTAAATACCAAACATTTGCTCTTTAAAGCATAGCAAGAAAGCAAAAAAAGAGCCAGTTTTTTAAAGAAGGCTAAAAAAACCTTTGGCTAAGTAAAAGTTCCCTAACACTAGGCCATTTCATTGAGTTCTTTCTTTTAATTTAATGGTGAATTTCAAGAGGAAAAGAAGTTGTCTCAAAAAATGCCAAAATATCCAGTATTTTACCTGCACAGTTATCCAGGGAAGACAACCAAAGCAGAATCATGACATGGTTTGGGTTGGAATGACCTCAAAGATGATCTTGTTCCACCCCTATGTCATGGTCAGAGACAAATTCCACTATCCCAGGTTGTTCTAAGCCCATCCAGCCTGCCCTTGGACACTTCCAGGGATGGGGCA
>NW_026623486.1:1088266-1098891 GCF_030028575.1 Malurus melanocephalus | reverse complement strand
TAACTATATATACTGCCCTGCTTGGCTCAGAGGGGTGGTTGGCCTGCTACCTGTGGAGCAGAGCTCTACTGTTCTTTGGTTCCTGTTTTTTGCTGCACTGTGATCTTCTGCCTCGATCTGAGCCAGCCGGGACCTGCGCCACAGTGCTTCTGCAGTCACTGGGGAATCAGGTGAGCATCTCTGTGTGAGGCTGTCACTGGGTTTGTGGCTGGGCTGGTTGCTGCTATTGTTGTTACTACTTATTTTCACTTTGTTATACATATTAATAAAACTGTTATTCCCTTTCCCCCATACTCTTGCCTGAAAGCCCGTGTTTTTTTCCAAAGCTATAATAAGTCAGAGGGAAGGGGGGGTCATATCCACCACTCCAAGGAGGGGGTCCCTGCCTTTATTGGCAAAACACCTGTCTTTCAAACCAAGACAAAGTGATAATAACAGTATGTATTTCAACATGTATATACTATCTTTACATTATACCCAAATAAAAACCCTTTAGTTTTAGCTAACCCAATTTCCTCTCTGGTGGCCCTTTAAGTAGCTTCAAATCTTACCCCTTTATTTAAAAATGAAAATTATAAATCTTAAAGTATTTGAAGCCACTGCATTTCTTTCCTTTATACACATTCCCACTCGGTAATAGTGTCTATAATGTAGAACAGAGTCCACTGAGATGGAAAAAGGATCTTGGCCAGCTAAAAATAAAATTAAATAAAATAAAATTAAATAAATTTCAAGTTCTTAATGTTGTTTTGATGCTCTTTTTTAGATATACCTTTTTTTGTTGGGAGCAGTGTCTGATGAGGATCCATTGCTATGCCTGTACAGCCAGGCTTCTTCACAGACTAACTACAGACTGTCCTTAAAATAGGACTGCTGCTAATGAGCTCTATTCCTTGCCAGCTTCCCTCCTGCTTTCCAGCACAGGAAAAACACATGGAAAACATCCAGCATTGCAAGCACACATGTGTAAGTCAAAATCCTCTACGTGAAAAATGGTCTAAACTATTTCTCAAGTGTGCAAAGGCAGTAATTTTACAAGTCCCTCTCAAACATAACGTCCTGTAGGTGCCACTATATGGACAACAGCATCTGCCAGCTCAGGCCAGCTCTCAGCTTTCCCAGCACTGTGCACATCCAGGGTGGGTATTTAAATACCAATAAAAGACAAAATTACTTGTAACAAGTTCTGTGAAAATAATTATTATCAGATAGGTAAACCTCTTAATTGTTATATTTTATTGCTTTTTCTCTTACTACATCTTTTTAGACCCCCTCTTCTGATATCCTGGTTTTCTGAATAGAATAGCTATCATGCTGTTTGAAATAAAGGGCAACTTATAAGCAAGGAGTATTCCTCAGGTAAAAAAGCTCAGCCCCATACATGGTAGGACAGTGACACCATCTGCTGCTGGAACAAAGCTTGGGGGAAGCAAGCAATAAAAATCTAATTAAAGCTGCATTAAAGCACATACGGTAGAGGGTGGCCTAATTCCCACATCTCCCAGGCAGAATTGCTGTGGTGTACTCAGCACCTGTTCCAGGAGCTGGTGCCACAGGGAAGCAGGGATGTGCCCAGCTGGGTGGGAAGTACATGGCAGTGCTGTTCTCAATTTCTGTGTGTTCACAATAGTCCTGATGAATAAAGGCTGACTGACTTTATTCATGCCCACCTCCTATCTCATCTGTAACACACTAAATATCCAGCCTCCTCCTAGACAGATAAAACTCCAGTGTTCCAAACCTTGGTTGTAAGAAGCATCTTTGACTAACATCCTTCTCTTGGTACCAAGCATTCTGCAGCACTTGTAACCACACCTGGCGTGTGGATGTCACTGACTTTTTAATCCCAGATTCCCTCCATTCAGGAACTCCATTCCAAGTACAAAAATGCAGAGGTTCCTATGTTGTCAGTGGCAACAGTACATCAGTCACCCATATCACAGCATCCTGCATGACACACCAGCTCCTGTTTTCCTGCTGGAGCCTGGAGGCGTGAGCAGGCACTGAAATACAGCAGATGACCTGAAAAGCCTTCGCAGAAATATCATCCATATGCTTCTAACAAATGTGCCCAGTGAGAGATCCTGCTTTTGACAAGGCAGCTGACAGACTCCTCTCAAAAGCTGTGCCAAGAGACGGCCCAGTCCCCATTCCCCGTATCAGAAAGAGGTGCTGCTGTCCAGGAGTTAACACTGTTCCTTTCACCTCTGAGAAGACAAGGCTGAGAGGGGCAGGGAGAGACAATGCTTTTGTTCAGAGCTCTGCTCCTGACAGCAGCAAATGGTTTTCTCTAACTGTATCAAACACACCTGGTCCAAACTGCAATATCCCATATTTACATACATTTACTTTCTATATGCCTCATCCATCCTGATCAGTGGCTATTCCTTTGAGTTTATCAAACATTATTCTTTATAGAATTTTGCTAATACCAACACACAGCCTGGCTTTTCAAAGTATCTTTCAGATCAAAATGAAATGTGCCAGATTCCACTGAAAAGGTTGAAAGGAATTACTGTACTCACCACTTGTTCAATTAGCCTAGTAAAACCAATTTGTCTCAACTCCTTGCCAGGATTGATTCATACTTGAAAAAGATGAAATCCAGTAGCTCTTAATAAAAGGTCAGGACTGAATCTGGTTGTTTTCAGTGTTAATCACACAGCAATGCCATTCACATTGAGCTGTTGTACTGCAGGGGGAACCAAAAAGTCCTCCAGGAACTTGCATGCCCAGGACAAAATTCAAGGATAAAGCATAAAAGTGGGGGCTGAAAGACCAAAAGAGAAGCAGAAATCCAAGCAAAAGCAGTGAGTTTTAAGACAGGGCAGAAAATGTATATGTGTCCATATATATGCATACAAACACAGGGAGAAACCTCACTCAATCTAGGAAAAGACAATATGAAATCAGTAATAGAGACTGTAGCTGCACCCCAAAAGAATACAAGTGATATGAGACCCCTCTCCTAGGTACGAGAAAAAAAGGACAGCAAATATTTAACCTAGAAAATGGTGACTAGAAAATGGTCTGAATTCTAAGGAAATCAGATAGGCTAAATACTGTAGATAYATGGGATGTTTTCATACTTTACTACTGCTCTCTTCTAAAGCATTTCCCTTCAAAGCAGCTACTTATCATGGCCYTTTTTTCAAGCACAACACCCTTAACAGTTACTGCAGAGCCATTAACTTCAAACATAACTGAGAATTTAAAAGTATGAATACCAGCTCAGAAACAGGAAACCATGCCCAATTTTTTCTCTTCATAGTTTCTTGGGTTTTAAGTGGGATCCTGCTCTCATTACGTTATCTGGGGATAGAAGTAAATCTTTTAAAACATGAAGGTTTTGTTGCAACCAAAACAGATGGAGACACACAGCCTACTGAAGCAGCAGCTGGAAAAGGCAKCTGGTTCATTTAAAGAAGACAGCAGCTCTTGTGGTTTTAGGTAGTCTTGTTAGCAAACTGGATCTGGAGTGGAGACTGCTCAGGATGTGCTGATGAATGTGCTATTCTGCTGCCTGTGCAGCTGAGAGAAACACAGGCTGCTCAGGGAGCATCCCTCCTGATACTGGTTTAGGATTAAAGTCAGGACGAGATTTTAAATAACAAAATGAAGCTGCAGTCAGCACATCAAAGTGTGAGAGGTAGTTAAAGGAAAGACTATAGCCATAGGGAACAAAACAACCCTTATTTTTCTTAGTTTTGCATCACAGATGACTATGTAGAAAAATATTTTAAGGTGACACCTTCTGATTGGTTCTATTACCACTGATATRCTGATTGCCAAGAATCCCATCCATTGTGCCTCTGCTTCTGTGAACTGCTCCTATGCAGTCACAGCCTCTGTGTGATGATTAAATAAGAGAATTCTAGGAGGAAAAAACCACAAAAACCTGCAAACYAAAAGGTGCTGAAGAAACACAGAGGCAGCTTCCACAGATGTTGATATATTTCATAGGAAGGCAATGGGAGCTTTTTCTCATGGAGTAAATTCTTCTTAACTAGTTCTCATTGTTCAAGGGTTCCCATTAAGGCTGGACCCAAAAGGGTGGTCACAGCCTGAACAGATGCATCACAGCCTGACTCTAACTGTAAGGAGCCCTTGAAAACCTACACAGATGATGGTGAGAAGAAAGACAATCCCCCTGACAATAATTACCAGGTCCTGGCATTAGCAAGAAAAGGACATTTTTATTATTACAGATGTACATAGCAGAAGTGTTATTACCCRTTAAAGTTCTCTATTATTCTGCTGTCAGTTACCATCTGTTAACAAAGTCTTCATGATCTGACAGCTCATTCTTTAATTGTCACCCTGTGCCTGTCTCGGGTTCACAGCCACACTGAGCCTTCATATATCATACATAGTATGCACTGAGTTTTCCAAACTTGCACCTCTGACATGATCTTTATCTCCTCCTTAAGTGACATTCTCCTATCAGCCAGCCCGTGGCTTTGYGGACTGATAAATTACAGAGTTCTGTGTTATTCTGGCAATGGAAGAGTATCCTAATGATCAAGAATTCTTTCATATATAATCCTGAAGTTTGAAACTCTCCTGTGAGACACATCAACTCGAACATTTGTCATTAAAATGTATTTAATGMTAATTATCCTGCCATTCCTCGACTCTCTCTCCAGAGAGAGTAGTTTTTAAGTTTCCATAGATACCAGCTCTGTAGCTCTGTTAAATATTTCCCTTTCAGAAAATTGTATTTTTCCCCTCAAGACTACTTATACCTAGAAATCCGTRCAACCACACTGATGTTGTAACACCACCTATGCACTCTGATGCTTCTCAGATGCTCCACTCCCCATGTGATATTCCCACCACTACCCAGAGTGAAGAGTTTTGGGTGTTYCACTGTGTGTGCCATTTTAAGAAAAGGTCCACAAACATTCAGCACMCTGAAAGTGAAGCCACAAAAACTAGCCAAAAGGAAACTCTCAAATAAGCATATTTTAATTACTTCTTTTCTCAGTTTTAGATGGCAAAATCTCCTTTGCAAGGAGTTGTGTATATGCTGGAAGTCCACAACTGGAGYATTCTCCCAGAGAATAACAAAAAGGCCAGGGTTTATTCATCAAAAACCAAAGCAGGTGTCCCAATAAACAGGCTGCAATTCCCTCTTCTCCCTAGCTGTCACTGCAGCACTTCTCTACAGATGTGGGTAACTCGAGTTCAGTTTTCTCCTCAGTCTTTCAGCTTCCATCCTGACCCCATGAATGACAAGAGGGCTAAATGGTTCTACCTCTGTCACATCACAGAAGGAAACATGAGGCTRAACCACATTGCAATATCAACAATTTTCACTTATGTAAGTCAGACTTTGCCTTTTCGGCTTTGAATGGTGTCACATCAAGCCAGGCCTCTGCACTGCCTTCCAACACAAATGGCTCATTCTGATACTCTCTTGAATTTTAGAAAATGTTTCCGATATCCTTTCTTCCCACACACCAGGTATCTCAGTTTAGTACCTTAGGAATGAGTGTTTTCAGAATTGATGTTCATTTTTTATTTAATCTTGCACTGTCCTGCTGGATGCAGGCTGCTATCAACAGTAAATCCCTAATTATGTTTCCCTTTGATRCATTCATCATCTGGCTCTGGTTATGATTAAGGCTGAGATTTGRAAGACCAAGGGCTCCATAAGAACATCCACAGCAGATCAGGCCAATTATTTAGGTCCTGTCTTCCACAGAAGCCTTTGCTGGGGAAAGAGCTTGAAACAAAGCAATCACATAATGAAACTTCCCCAGAACACCTCGTAGTCTCCAAGGATTTGCAGCACAGGAAATTCTTRCGAATGAAGCTSCAGGTTTGTGTTTAATTACCCTCARTGGATACCTTCATGGTCAGAATTTACACGAACTTTCAGTATCCACTATGCCCAGTGACTACTGAAACAGATAAATGCACAGATAAAAGATAAAAACACAGAGATGCTGGGGAAAATATTGTAAATCTGTGTTTATTATCAGCTTGCTATGGAAATATCTTCCTGGCTGGGGCCAGGGGAAGATTCAGAGAGCAGATGTGCTTCCAGCTAATTCCTAGGGAATGCTGGACCGGGAGACACAGAAAGCAGCCACGCCTCCAGTTTATTCCTGGGGAATGCCATCTACTGGTGGAAAAGAAGGTGTTCTGCAAATTCATTCAAATGCCAGAAACAGTGTTTCCCTGGAACTGCAGCATCACTATGGCTAGAACTGCCACATTAGCAAGATTATATACCTGGACATTATCAGAGCAAATGAAAGAGGTGACAAGCCAAGAGGAAAAGAAACTTTTCCAAGGATTAAGGAAGAAGAAACTAAAAAAGTGAAATATGACACAGTCTGGTCACCTCTGATTTTTGCATTGCTGTCATCAGCGATACATTGTTTAAGAGATATTTTCGGAAGTCTTCCAGCTCTCACTGAATGTAGGCAAACAACGCTTGCATTACCTCTGTAATGTACTTGCACCCAAAAGACAAAATTGAGATGACGTCCTTTGATGCTGGCAACATAAATGAAATTGCCTAAGTGAACTACTGATGCATGAAGTATCCAGGATAGGAAGCACACCGATGCCAAGCATGCCAAACTGCTGGACTGGTAATACAGGGCATTAGTAATAACGGGTGAAACTGCTGAATGAATCCAGAAGAAGCAAAAGAAAATKAAATTACTTCTAGTGCTTATATATTGTTATGATACTTCTCAGTGCAAATAAAATTCTGGTGGAACTTTAAGACAATTGCCTCTAGGATAATTATTATTGCAGCCTAATTATCCAAGTCCATTGGTTAAATAACATTTCAAATCTCTCATCTGTATTCATCAAAATCACCAGTACTGCTTCCTGACAAATAGTTATTAGAACAATAAAGCCAGACTTCGAGGGGATCTCAGGCTTGTGATGTTTGGATGAATTCTCTTTGGATGAATTGGAGTGGGACATGGCAATCATGACCTCCCTGAAGTGCACAACACAGAGCAGACCCCAATCACCCCAGCCTGGCCCCTCTTACCTCCCTGATTCTGCCTTCTTTTGCACATGTGAGCACAACAGGGTTTCATACAGCTATAAATCACCCTTGAAGAGGATGGAAACCAGATCATTGATGCCTGAGCAGGTGATGACGCCTCTCATCAAGAAACGATGGTTTTGCAATCTGCTTTCTTTGTGCCACTGAGGAAGCAGGACATCAYGAGGCTCTATCCATTCCCTTCCAAGTGCCTTAGAAACAGGTTGGGATMACTACAACCAGCTGCTGCTACTGACAACTGCAAGCAAGATCACTGTCCCACAGCCACATCATTCCCAGGACCAATTTCTAGTGCATGTTTCTTTACTGAAGAAAAGAAAATGCCTCCTGGGTAACACTGTGTACTGTGAAGCAGGCCCCTTTCYATTGGCACAGATTAAACAGTTGACTTTTTTCTGCCATGTGTGGGAACAAGAAGAAAATGTGAATTGCATTATATACAGAAAGACTTTTACAAAACATTTTTTTTAAAAAAAAATGAAGGGAATCAGTATGCAAGCAAAACCCTGGCTGCTAAAGGGTATAAGGCTAATAGGAAATACTCACAGCAGAATTTTGTTTTCCCCATCCATTTCACTAGGATCAGCTCCAACAGCAGGATTTGATTTCCCAGGTGATAAAGTCTTAYATGCATTTTCTCAGAGAGTCTAAAAATCATTCCTCTTTTCCTGGCCAAAATACCAATCACTCACAGCAAAAGGACAGCTGACAACAACATCTAAATATTTAATGGGGGTATTAACAAGAAAATATTTTGTCAAGATTTTTAAAACTACTAATGCATAGTTTCTTTTAAATAAGTGAAGGCTCCAGCTATGGCATCCCACTCTTCACTGAAATGTGCAACAATTGTTCTTCAGTTCACTACAGAGTAAAGCTTTGGTATCAGAGAGCTTGTGGCATTCTGAGAAAACTGCCCTCTATGTGAAATCTTAGGACTACAACTACGTACCTCTGTAAAGAACAACAAGAACATTATATACACTGTGCTGTGTGGCAAAAGCACAACGATTTAGCTCTGGGTTCAGATTCAGGTGAAGACTCAACGTAAATGTATTTATTACCTTATCTGTCTTGCAAAGAAGCTACCAGCTGAGGTCTTCTGCATCCCCTGGCACAACAGGTTCTACAGCCAGCTGGAGTGTACCCCCTCTCCATGTGGTTTCCCAAGCCTTTTTGCAAGCTGAATTTGGCCTGTTGTGGCAAAAGTRTTATCTGTCTGCAGTGTGGGAACATCATTCTGTTTTTCTGTCATTGCTCTGGATCTACTCACCCACATATGCTCGAGTCATGGGAAATGGCATGATTCAGACTGCTCTCAGAAATCACTCAGGGATGTCTTATGGAAATTGAAACAATTACCAGGAAATCACAGGAAATGAAAGTTAAAATTTCAGAATACATTACTATTGATATGCCTTGGAAAACAACACTGCATATTTCATCATTTTCTTAGGCTGTTGTCATCCCTCTTTACTAACTCTAATAATTTATGTTCCTTAGAGAAAGATTAAGAACAAAATACATTTTTCAGAAAAAGACAGTAACTCACAGGATATAAAAAAATCCTTTTTCAGGGTAAAAGAAAATGCTTGAAGTCTGGATTTTAGAACCTGCTSTTCTGAGAGTGCTGCCTACCTAATGCACACTTGGATCTGCTATCTGCAAGGTCTCTGGACARCACTAGCACAGTCTTCAACTGTAAGTCCCCAAAATGCAGAGTTATAGACTGCAGGTTCATGTTTTTAGGAACGGAGTTTTGGTAAGACATCACCCCTTGCCAAAGCAGCAATAACAAAGGAGCATTAAAAGGCAGTAAAGGTAATTATGGGACTTACTGAGAATCTCAAAATCTGCCAGGAGGTAAAACACTACAAAAGCTACTTCACATAAAGAACACAAACATGCTGTAAAATTACTTTGCATTAGGGGAGTTAAAGAATATAGCAATTATTCATGAAAAAAAAGTTTTCCCATGTTATCCTGGTGCTTGAGATTTTTTTTTTCTTCTTTGAGTCTCTTGGCTGACTCTTTTATCTTTCATGTTCTRCAGCACAATCAAAAAGCAGTAAATATCAACAAGTTTGATCTTGTCCAAACTGAAGTGAAAGGAAAACTGCCAGCTGGGCCCAAAGGGTAGAGAAAATGAGTCCCAAACTAGGGGTTTATAATAATCACTGTGGTAACAGGCTGTGGCTTCAATGTTCCTTTCCCTTTTGTTCTGCATGGCTTTACTTATTTGCTTTAGGGAGGTAATGCTATGGGAGCATGTAAAAGGAGTATTTTGCTCACACACATTAGATATGCAGATGCCATTTATGTCTCTGGACTGACCGTATCATAAGCAGTGTAAATTGCAAACTATCCTCAGTGGAGCTCCTGATTTACAGGGATTAACTGGCCTGGAATTTGTACTTCCAGCACTGACAAAGGCTTGATCGTTCCTCCTGAGGAAAAGGCCAGTCCACTGCTACCCTGAGAACACCTGCTCCACAAATAATAAGAGAAGTTATTCAGCTGCTCTTGTTGTCTTACCTGATGTCCCTTGGAATAGTTCCCTGTAGAAAGCTGCTGTAATTGCTTCTAAACTTGTTATTTCAAACTGATTTATGCAAATCTTTTATAAAAGAGGGGATTACCACATGTGAAACATTGGCTGAACTAAGGGAAGATTATACATTGGTTTTGAGTAAGTTCTGTTGTCTTTTAGAAATGAAGGGGCCTTGTCAAAGGCTGCAAATCCTGAAGGCGTACGGCCTCCACGAACTCTGATGGAAACTGAGGCAAAGCCCAGCCAGCACTGGCCATGTCCTTTAAGGCAGATGAATATCCAGTAGCCCAAATCAGAAGAGCAGAGGTAAAGTTGTATTTCCTCTTCTGAATTACTTCAACAAACTTCAGGAGCCTGAGCAGCTCTTTCAGGGTCACTGATGGTGTCACTGTGTCCCCCCGCCGCCTCAGACATCTTGCCAGAGGCTGAGGGAGCTCCTGGCCCTTTCCCGGCTGCTCCYGGGTTTGGTTTTTGGAACAGATCTGCCTTCTGTGGTGAAACTGGCTCCCGATATCACTGCTACAATGCTCTTTAAACGCTGTCCAAGTCCACTGCCAGTTTTGAAAAGAAATATATCTCACTCAGATACCTCATCTCAGATGTACCTCATTCCTGCAAATGTTGTGAAAATGAGTAGCCAGGTAGAGCAGTGAGCCCTTGTGAGCGCTGCCAAGGACAGAAAGGCTGAGGCRGCCGCAGGCAGAGCTCAGCCCAGGCAAGCAGGGATCCCCTGAGGGCGAGAGGGCAGAGCCCGCCCGGCACGGCAGAGAACAGAGACCGCCGGAGAGCCCCGAGGGCCGTGGGGGCCATGGGGACGGCGTGGCAATGAGCCACAGGGACAGGGCAGGCAAGCCAGGCTGCCCCGCCAGCGGCTGCGAATGAGGAGGAGACTGGGAGAGACTGGGAGAAGCGCCAGGAGCGGCACCGCCACACTGGTGAGGGCTGGCGGAGGGCACGGGGCATTCCCGCCCAGCCCCAGAGCAGCGGGCCCGGGCCGCGGGCTGGATCGTGTGGGCAGTCCTCTCTCCTCAGCGC
>NW_026623486.1:1058134-1087915 GCF_030028575.1 Malurus melanocephalus | reverse complement strand
GCTGCCGAGCGCCGGGTCCGGGCAGCGCCGCGGGCTCTCGGCCGGCACCATGGGCTGGGACGGGCCGTGGCTCAACCTCTCCGGCAGCGCCCGTGCGGCGGGAGCGCCCTTCTCCGCCGGCACCGCCGCGYTGCTGGCCGCGATCATGGGGCTGCTGGTGCTGGCCACCGTGCTGGGCAAYGCTCTGGTCATTCTGGCGTTCGTGGTGGACCGGAGCCTCCGCACGCAGGGAAACTTCTTCTTCCTGAACCTGGCCGTGGCCGATCTGCTGGTGGGTGAGTGCCGGGGCGCCGCGGGGCTGGGGCTGCGCTCYGCCCGTGTCACCGCCGAGCTCTGTCCGCAGGTGGCTTCTGCATCCCCCTCTACATCCCCTACGTGCTGACGGGCGAGTGGAGGCTCGGCCGGGGCTTGTGTAAGCTGTGGCTGGTGGTGGACTACCTGGTGTGCACCGCCTCCGTCTTCAACATCGTCCTGATCAGCTTCGACAGGTTCATCTGTGTCACCAGAGCGGTAAGGGCTGGGCACGGGGTGCCAGCGGGGACGGACGGGCTGCAGGGCTGCCATTCCAGATAGGGTGGTTTGCTTAGGTCGCCTGGCTCTCGAGACCTTGAGCATCTCTCAAACACCACATGAGACAGAGGTGATCTAGGCAGCTCCCCTCAATCTTGGAAATAGTTCTGGGAGTGATCGGCTTTGGCAGAAAATGCATTTCCTTCTCACTTTTACAGTGGAAGAGGTAGTCTGCTTTAGAAACAGACACAGGCTGCGTTTGCAGAGGGAAGAAGGTGCACTTATTTCCTCCTCAGTGGCATCTTGAATAAGCCTTAAAAATATTACCCAGCTGAAGCAGACCTGTTCCCTCAGGTCATGACCATGCCCCTGTTAGCAGCTGCTAGCCCACGGTAGCCACACCACAGCCCAGGTGTGGCACAAGGCAGAGACCTCCTTGCAGTGGGTATCAAACTGTCAGGAGAATTTGATGTGTACGGCTGTATGTGGGTCAAAACTGGCCGATTACAAATTAACATCTTTCACAGGCTGCAAATGCTATTTCCATGTAACAGCCACAGAAATAGCTCAAGCCATGCCTGCTACATGTCAGTTATTAAAAAAAGGAAGATTAGACTTTGCACTTCATTTTCACCTGACCAGACTGCCTCAAAGTATTCTGGATGGTGTCAAAATAACACATTTTACCTATTAATTACACTTCTACACACACTTCTTGGTATGTTCCCCACAGATTTTCTTAAAATGTCCATTTAGTTTTGTTGTTCATTTAAAAACACAAACAGTACAAAGAGAGGCTGCAGAGTCAATTCAACAGTTTATAGGCACTTCGGTGTTTTACTAACTTCTTTTTGAAGAGGGAGAAATGAACAGATTAATTCTTAAACAGTCAACACTCAGAATTCCTTTATTTTCTAGGTTCTGAATTAGCCATGAAGTTTTCTTTCATAAACCAATCTCTCRTTACTATGCACATAGTATAAATATATAAACTAGATGGTTTCAGAAACAGAAATGGGTCATAATAAATGAAAAAAATAATCCACTTGAAAATACTTCAAATTATCCCTCATATAAAAATCCCTCCCCAAGCATGAGTACAGAAAATGACTTTTAGGTTAGGGCAGTATGAGAACATACAAACAGGAATATCTGAAGCTCCAAATTATTCTCCGTCTCAATGCACATGGTAACTTCTTCCAAGACTGCTCCTGAAATCATCCGTAGTTTTGTCAAGAACTGCAAAATCAGACCCAATTCAGACACACTCAGGTTTCCTCAGCTGTGTGGCTCCTTTACCAGAAGGAGTGGAGATCAAGGCCAACAGATTGGGGTAGTAAAAATGAATCCCGTAATGAATTTCAGGCTAAGGACTTCCTATTCCAAACACTGTGGGGATGTGATGGGTGAATTCCAAGTCACTGCATCAATATTTGTTCAATTCCTCAAGGAATCAGAATAGAGAAGCAGATGATCTTGACTTTAAGATTCTGATGGATTCTATTGCTGATACGGCTTACTGACACACTTTTTATTTTTGAACCTTAGAAAATAGAGAAGCTACATAATGGAAATCAGTTATTCTTCTGCAAAGCACTTTGCAGACCTYAACACTCCATCTATACACCTTTACTGCAAATAAGAATTCTGCAAGTACTTCATGAAAGAATGCAATCAAGTATGTCAAACAGAAAAAAATGTATAGTCAAATTTTTCATGTGACTTTCACATTAAGAAAAAAAGTCTCTCTACAAAGTAGAAAGAACTTGCATGATGTTCTGTGAATTCAAATCCTTTTATGTATTTAAAATTAAATTATTCCAAAATTCCAAATAAGGGTTACRTTTTTAATCTACAAACAGGTATCACAGCTAATGAAATTAAATATGAAGCAACTGGTGACAACTGGTTCTAGGAAGAGCAGTGGTTATTTGCTTTGTTCCAAAGCAGCCACACAACGGTTAAGAGATACTTGTAATGTTTGTGACTTTTGTCCCTCAGGTCAGCTACAGGGCTCAGCAAGGGATGACCAGAAGTGCAGTACTAAAGATGGTGACTGTATGGATTGCTGCTTTTCTCCTCTATGGACCAGCCATTCTCAGCTGGGAGCACATTGCCCAAAAGAGCATCCTCCCTGAAGGAGAATGTCATGCAGAATTCTTCTACAACTGGTATTTCCTACTGATTGCCTCTACTATTGAATTCTTTACACCTTTCATCACTGTTAYGTACTTTAACTTAAGTATTTACCTCAACATCAGGAAACGCACATTGCTCCGAAGTGAAAACCTCTCACCAGGTCAAGAGGACTGTGAAATGAATTTCCAGGGGGAAAGAAGGGAACACRCTATTTTTTTTGTAAAATCAGCTAACAGAGATGAACAGGAGAAGAGAGCAAGCAGCCTTTTTACCAAAAGAAAGGCCCCAAGGCTTCAGGCCTCAGCTGAATTTGGCAATCAGTCATCAAACCTGAATGTCAATCATGACCTTCCACCTCTCCAGGATGTAAAGACCAGGCTTCCCATRAATGGCTTCTTCAAAGCAACAGAAAGCCTTTGCACCCCCAGCAGCAAGGTGGACATTGCTAACACTATGGCAAACAGATTTAGGCTTTCCCGGGATAAAAGAGTAGCAAAGTCCTTAGCMATTATTGTCTGTGTGTTTGGGCTGTGCTGGGCTCCATACACACTCCTGATGATTATCAGGGCAGCCTGCCACGGGCACTGTGTGCACTACTCACTCTACGAGATCTCTTTCTGGCTTCTGTGGGTCAACTCAGCTATTAACCCTGTTCTCTATCCACTGTGTCACATGAGCTTTAGGAAAGCCTTTATAAAACTCCTSTGTCCAGGAAGGGCCAAAATTCATCCTCACATTTTTATGTGAAAAGTAGGAAGGCTAAAAATWAGTATATCTTGTATTTGATAAGAGCACCAAAAAGCAAGTATTGCAAYACCTGCAAATATTTATGGAATACTGGTAAGTAGGCACAAGTGTAGATATTTATGAATATGTAGAAATACAGATCCATGTAGCTGGAAAAATTACAGCAATTAAAAGAAAGGTCATTTTTTTCAAAGCTCTTTGGAAAATTACACCATCAGTGTATTTTCTGGTAATGGTGCACTAGCATTGAAGTGCTGAAAACAAAATGTAACTTTCATGGCTAATAATTAGAGTTCAGGCTCTATTACTTTTAGTAACTGTAAAATAGCTGGAATTTCATAGAGCATTAATCTTGGATCAGTTATATCTTACCCCAAACTCACTCTAAGACATCAAAGGTCTCAGCTGTTAAGTGTAGGATGCTCCCCCCCGCCCCATTTAGTGGCAAGCCAGACAAGATCATGACCAATGAAAAAAGGTAAATACAGGAAAAGCATGAGACAGGAGGCAGCACAACAGTGATGTTACCAGGATGTTGAGCGACTGTAGCAGGTAAGGGAGCACTGATTTGAGTGGAAAGGGTGATGAAAATAGAAAAGAGTGGAATAATTAGTAGAACAAAGGTCAGTAACAGAAGTGTAAAAGGGTTTTGAGACAATTGGTAATTTATACACTGGAATAGTTTCATTAGGAGTTTTCTCCCTCAGCAGTGACTTCCTATCTCCCACCACAACCCTGCATGGGCAGTAATCTACTCGAGTCAAAACTGTTTCTTACCTGGCTGAGGGGTATTACTCTACGTTTTGCTGTTAGGACAGAGTAAGCCTAAGTAGCCTATGAGATCCATAACAGACAGATCTTTAATTTTTGAAATATTTACAGTTAGACCTTTGCTACTTCCGACTAGGTTAGAAGAAAATAAAGCTGTTTTCCTCTACCCTACCCCTTGAATCATTCTATCCATCATTAGTGGTCAAGCAAGTATTACTTGAAGTATTTAGCTAATTCCCAGGTCATCCATCATGACTGGCATGACTCAAAGTCTGTTACAATTTACAGCCTTGCTACTGCCCAAGAGTGTTTCTGCCATTGTGTCTGTGCCACCGGAGCAGCTCACACAACTGATCCTGAGTTTGGAGTAGATTTGTCCCACAAGGTGACACATTGAACATCACTAACGATAGAAGCTTGTTCCACCATCATCAGCATTTACTACATAAGCTAACAGATGTTTGCCTTTGCTGACAAGTGATAATTACTGAACAGCTTGAATTGTCCATTGCCACAGTCAAAATGCATGGTAGTACAACTGATCATAAAGTTTACAGGCAATATTTTAAAATCTACTTGGAAAGCTTACAATAAAGTAATTAARAGCTGTGGAAGAGTTGTAACTGTGTAGCCCTAACAAGTGGGAGAAGGGGAAGAAGCACCAGTTTACAATATTTGGGTGACTGCAGTTGAAACTGCAGAACCATTATTTCAAAGACACTTCCTAACTTACAAGGACTGACACTGAGGACTAAACAAACATGGTTAGCAAATACTGTAAACTAGGAGGGCATATCCCTACACTATCAATGCATCCAACATGAACATCATCATCACATTCTGCTATGGATGTGCTATAACAAAACAGCTTAACAGTTCTACGAGGAACAGCATCAACAGATACAGAGCAACATTAAGATTTTTGAATTAGCATTAATTATAACCCTGGGGAAGCAAAGCCCTTMAATTATCTCCCCATTCATTCCTCCTCCCCTCCAAGCCAGACTTACTCATCAGTATATTAATGATCTAATTGTTGTCTACTCTGCAATTCTTGTTTCCTAGGATTGTATTTGCCTTGTTCAAAAAACAGATAGCACTAAATTACTGAAAAATCCCACCAAAGTCTCATTTACTATCCCATCAAGCCAGGATACATTTTCAGAAAACAGTGGTCACTCAAGGAGTAATGCAATTCAATCTGTTATCTTTAYAACACCACATTCAGTAAAGGAAAACCAGACAGGTCAAAGCTTTCAGCAGCTGGCATTAATCCATGGACTGGACCAATTTCACAGGAGCTGCCACTGGCCATTCTCTACTGCTCAGTTTCCTACAGCACTGTCATTTAATTGCYACTCAGGTCTCTGGTGGAGAATCCAGTAGGATTCTTCCTCACTCCASATATGTCACAAAAGCATTCTGAAATGTGAGCACACATCATCTCAGCATCATGTGGACAAACACTGGGTTTGCATCAACACTCCTACATTAGAAATGCCAGCAGCCTCCCAGCTTGGCCAGGTTAACTATGCCTTGATTTTTCTGTCCCTACAAAACAAAGTTCTTTCACTTTTATCAGAAGCTTCAACATTAGCTTTGGGGTCAATAGTGGGCTCTGAAGAGACATGAAACAACAGGTGTTAATAGCAACTTTATTGTTTCACTGGTGCAAAATCATGATACTGAATAAACTTGTGTAATGCATTTTCCCCTAAATTTACAGTAATGAAGGTTATACATATCTATATAGATTGCAATTTCTCTATTTTTTTATACTATTTGGAACAAAATTATCTTGATAAATATGCCCTGTGCACAGTACTGGCCCTCACTGAATGTCACAGAGCCTTAATATGCAAAATATAACTTCTGTTTTTGAACATGGTACTTTAAAACTCTCCAAACATGCATTAATATATTCTAGTTTTAGGGAAAAATATTACACTTAGTCTTAACTTGCATTAAAAGAAAAGCACAAGCAGAATTTGACATACAATAATCCCAAAATCTGATGCTCTGTAAGGATCAGACACAGTTTCAGCTGACAGTCACTGCCAGTTTAGAGCTCTAGTGCTACAGAAGCAACAGTGAACAGACAGAAGAGAAATCAGAACTGAAGAGCCCTACCATGTCACATGGATTTCAAAGAAAGTCTCAGCCATGCTAACTGATGAAACCTGTAGTTGCTGGTCCAACCTTTCAAATTTGTTAGAGTACTCAACACAAGTGTTTGAAGTGCCAGACTGAACACATGAATGTTAACTTAACTTGACGTTTCTGAAAGGCACAACCTAGGAACCTATCTTAAAAAAAAAAACAACATATGGTATGTAAATGAAAACAGGTACAGTGAGTGTCTTTCTAAAGAACAAGACCTTCATAAATTGGCCCCTCAGATTCTGGTGATTCCCTCCTCAGACGCAAGTGCTCCAGTGTGTTGTGAAAGTGTTTGTTAATTTGTTCTGTTTCTTCAGTAGACTCAAGATTCGGGAGGTCTTCTCTGATCTTCTGTATAAGCTGATTCAAAACCTGAATTGTCACCTACAGAACATAAAACAGAAATCTTTAACACCACCTGTGTACAAGTGCAGACGTTCATTTTAACAGCCTCGTGTTTAAGCTATTTGTATTTGGACAGTCCTTCAAAATGCTGGTAAGACTGTATGCAGACAAACTGTTGGGGACTGCCTTCTCTCATTCCCCACAAGACCCTTCCAGTTTTAGTGTTTTGTAGAAATTCCTCCATCCCAGCAAATGTGAAAAACTTCAGTTATCAGCCTGATAGCTTTGTAACCCTTGCAAGAGGTTTCTCTCCAGTGCATTCAATACAAATTTAAAAAGCTTCAAACCAACAGCCCACACAATCAGACCATGTATGTAAGATAATTGTTTGTTACAGAAGTCAGACTCAGTCAGGATGCTAATACCAGATTTCAAGTTATTCTTAGAAAASAAGTCATGGCTGCCTCCAGGCTGAAGTTCAGCATTACACCGAACATCAAGTCACAAAATACCCTGCAGACCACCAGTGTCCAGAGAGTATTTTTACATTTGCCAAGCGCTTGGAAATTCMAAGCTTTATCTTCAGCATCTCCTATACTAGAGCATTCCTATGGTGAGAAGACAGTTGTTGGMAAGTCAGTGAATCCTTCAAACTTGTTTAGGAATTCTCTGAGAACTAGAGGGTATTCTTTAATGTCTGCTCTCAACCAGTGACATCACAGGAGACACTGACTTCTACTTGACCAAGCAGCTTTTTCAAACTGCGTAACTTTTCCAGTTATCTGCTAACAGAAAATAGATCAGGTAACCAATCTCAGATCACACACACAATTTCATTAGAGTATATGTGATGTCATATACGTTTTGTGAAATTAAAGGTTATACCAACCTGGCATAGTCAGCAGTGACCATGAACACCTGTAAAGAATTTTGTTTCCCTTACATACACATTAAGTCAGGTACTTCTAAAGCCAGAATCTTACTACTTTCTCACCTAAGTTTCAGTAAGTTTTAATCTAAAAATATTTCAGGTATACAAGTTTCATAATATTTAAGTTGGCAACTAAACTGTGAACATTTTTCCCCTGGGTAAGAAGACAGCAGCTCAATCCAACAGTTTTCCTAGCACATCAAGAAGTGACTCCTCTGTTATCACAAGAACTTGTGCCTCTCGTGAGACACTACAGGGCAAGCTGAAGAGACAATTTGTGACATGTCAATGAAGAGCCTAAAGAAATGCTCTTTAAAAMAGATGCAACAGAGAATGGATTTYSACTCACCGCCTCATTTTCCTTTTCATAAAAATAGATGTATCTATTCAGAATTTCTATGAAAAGCTGGACTTGCAGAGAAGGGTCCATGCATTGATTTGCTATCTTCAGCGCCTTCTTTAAGCATTCCATCACCCTTTTTCCTCCATGAAGCTAGAAGGAAAAACCCCAAAGTTATAGGAAATACAAGAACCTTAGGGTGCTCCAGTATCTCTTCCCTTGGCACACAGTGAGCATTTCCTGGGGGTCTGCCACAGAAACACAAAACTACATAAACTGCAAAGAGCAAGCTGCTTTTGAAAGCTTACCCTGCCTGACTGCCACCAATATTAGATTCTGTCAGATCACACAGTAACATGAACAGTTGTTGAAAGCCTTCAATTATTAGATCAATTAACTCAATTTTGTAACATCTACCATAATGCATACTTTGAAAAATATTKCAAAACACTGCTCCTAAAAATGACAACAGCTTATGTGACAAGCCCTGAAAAACATAGAGAAATTTTTTACCTTTACTTCAAAAACTTTTATCTTTAATTTGGAAGTTTAGTAGTTCACATACAAACTGAGCTAATATAATAAATACATGCATAGTGCAGCCCAGYCAACCAGCCTTAAACTAGCTGACACTCAGAAGCTTGCCTGGTACTTTTACCCTTAAATTAGAGTTTTTTCCATTTTTTATTTATGCTTATGTTTACACTCCAGTGAGTTTTAGAACTTTCATGTATTAGAAAAAATTCCAAATCTACATCACTGATGTATCTACTTTAGAAGTGTCTGCTGAAGGAAGGCAGAACTGTTACTGAGGCAGGATGTGTCCCACTGCTGTCACTTTGCTCTTACCTCCTCTCCATTCTTGTCAGTGTTGCGGCCAGACCAGAASAGATGGGCACAAGTGCTCACAGCTCGGCACTGGTCTGGCTTCTTCAGGAGTTTGGAGGCTGCCAGCGCACACTGAGTCCTCAAAGGCTCGTGGTTCTCCTCACTGAAGCACTTCATCCTCTCAAATGTCCCAATTATCAAGGTGATTGCTGCCAGCTGTGCTTTTGAATCACTGATTTCATCTTCATATAGAGAAAAGGCCTAGACAAGGGAGAAAGCAAGACTCAATCAGAGCACATCAGAAAAAAATCCCACCTGCTACTGACACAGCAGAAAACAGTCCAGCTTTACATTTGTTAAAGGCTTCAGGCAGGAAAGAAGATCTTTCATTTAGACTGTCAAAATCAATTAAATCCACAGACCAGAAAAAAGTTTTGCAGGAAATAGTATTCAAGTGGTCATAGCAAACAAGTWTGACCCCACATGTAATCTGAAGATYGGGGTTTCCTCATTCAAGCATCTATTCCAATACAGACATTCAGCAGCAGAAATAGTCCTTGGAGAAGATTTTGGTTCTTTGAAACACACTGAACAGCAGAGCAGAAGTTGATGGCAGGTCAGTGACGAYAGAGTAGGTGAGAAAAGCACTTGCACTGCTGCTACACAGATGAAGAATGTTCAGAGAAATGACAAGTSTTGAACCGCATCTCTAATGGAAAGTACGTAATTGCCATGCTGCTCTCATCCTCACAACTGTGCTACAACACCATGAGCAAAGCTGAGCTTAGCAACAACTCAGTTTAAAAACATGCATTTAGTAGCATTAGAGGAAAGATTAGGACAAAGCTTACAACACGGGTAACATGGACTACATTGGCTCTTTATCTGATGGGTAGGAGGGGAAGGTTTTTGCAACAACTAAGGCTTAAGACCAAGTTACAAGTTCAAGTGGATTCTCAGAGCAGTTTATAATAGGTTTCAATACAAGGATTTTAATTGGCAAWGCCCAGCATGGCAGTTGTGAAGAATGCAAATTTTAAAAAACTTCCAAAGAGCGCTTGTGGTCAGGACAGGATATCAGGAGCTGGACAGAAGCAGTGAAAGAGCATTTTATGCTGAGAAAACTACACTCCTCCAGTGAGCCAACTACATGAGCAGGAGGCAGCATTGCAACATACCACACGTTGTCAGACTGAGTATTCAAATCAGTAGCAATGGAGCTTAATTCCACAGCAGCCTGGGAAGCAAGAATGAAAKGAGGAGTTTCCACCTAGTAGCACTGGCTGTCCATCATTTCAGGTGTTTCAATCACACTGGATGGTTCAGGGTTCAGCAAACCTACCCAAATCAAATTGAAGGCAGCACAGACATCAACTCTAAGAGCTGGCCACTCACCTGGGACATGAACTCATAGGCCACAGTTTCATGATTCTCAAAGCCAATCTCTCCTGCAGCCAGTGCTCCCTGCAGGAAGAGTCGGAGAGGCAACTCTGCCAGCTCTGCTTTGATCAGAGCACTGATGGTCTGATGAGCAAATGAGAAGATCTTCTGGCACTTCTTCTCCCATTTGTCATCCTAGACAAGAAAAATATAGAAAAGCTTGAACAAGAATATTGCTACAAGGAAAAGGGATCTAAATAATATTAAGAGCTGTTAAGTGCTCCAGTCTGTTGCTCTCTGATGCCACTCCAGTGGCAGCAGTGCTCCAGCAGTACTGTGCTGGCTTCAGTGGGTCTGCACAAAGTATTTCTTTCATTTACAAAACTTTCACACCCATTTTTCCTACCAGCTCATAAGAGCCTTCCTCAGAAGCCTACACTGCATTGCAGTTAGGACAGCTATGCTTAGCACRTAACTSAGCAAAAGACTAATCAGCTAAGGGRAGAAAAATTCTGCTCARTCTGGAGCAATCAGAAGGGGAAGAGAATTTTAAAACCTTAATTTCAAAGAGTACTTTAACAAACAGCATTTAAACTCCYTTTCCCTCAATAAAGGAAATACATATTTAAGGTCACAAACTCAATCAGAAAGCATTAAAGAGCCAAAATAGATCACTCATTATTTTAATATACATTTTTACAACTACTGTATAAGTTAAAGCAARTGCTTTTTTGTACATTTAGAAACATTAAAATAGTGTGGCTACAATTTAGAAATTGATGAATTTCAATATCCAGATTTAAACTAGTTTCATGCCATCAGCTGTCTGGTCTCCAGTAAACGAACATCTTAACGAGTAAACAAAAGTAGCCAAACAAAATTTCTCAAGTGCTGAATTAATTTACTATGACTTGATAAAAATCTTCATTAAATTTGAATGCATTCAACCCTCAAGCAAAAATCTGCCTTGAGAAAATAAAACCAAACAAAACTAGCCTTCTGTATCAAGTTTGAGCATACTTACATAGCCAGAAAAAATGCATTTTTAAGAAAACAAAACCAAGCAAGCAGACAAGAGCAAGCTGGAGGTGAACTTACCACTTTGGAGTTCTCTTTGTAGCGAAAAGCGAGCTGGTAGGCAGCAAACACCAAGGGTGGCAGTGTGAACCGAATGCGCTGGTTCCCTCCTGCCCCAAAGTGCTTCCGGGCAGTGTTGAGGATCTGGAACAGAAGCATCGTCAGCTCAGAAAATTCKTCCCACAAACAAGCACTCAAGTGAATGCAGTGCCTGACCCTACACATAATTTTGGATTAGATGCAGAATCCATGTAAATAACATGAATTTACAGAAGTCTGTGATCACCCATTATACACTGCATTAGCCACTTAGGCTTATACACTTGGACTGGGGTGTTTGAATTTCCATTTCATATCTCTTCCATACAGAATGCATAATTTAAAGTGCGATACTGTGAAAATCCCATAGTCATGGATTTTTCCTGCTGCTGCTGTATTGTAGAAAAATTTGAYACAAGCATTTGTAATACTGAGGGAGCTATTAAGCATTTTTACTAAAAGGTGTTAAATAGCTCACAGAATTATATCCAAAAGAATGTGACAAGTCCTTTGACGAGATTTAAAGGTGATTTAAAGCAAAGCACTGCCAGATGAGAAAGACTGACATTCAGAATCTTTGAAGAAACAGCTTCAATGTCTCTACCCCCATCTTTTGGGATAWACACCTCAATTTTCTAGGTGCCAGCTTGCACTTTTTTGTTGGTCTATTCTCACTGTTTACACAGGGTGATGCTGCTGCAACTTCAGAAGAGAGTCAGCCAAATGTATTTCAAGCACAAACGATAACTTCACAGTAGTGCCTAAGCAGGCCTGACTCTGACTCAAGCTAACTAACTGTGCATCTGCAGCAGCATTCAATTTCAGCACAGCTTCTGCCAGCTTCTCCAGTGGATTTGGCATAGACAGAATAYCCCCAGCCCTCTACCCTAACACACCTATCTAAAGACAGGGAGGTCATTTAAACTTGAAATAARCTAAAGCCAGATATGGCAGATTAACAGCACAGAGCCATATGAAGTACCATGATCAACTCAAACCATTACAAGTACCATAATGCACACATTTCAAGGACATGTCAAATTTACTGTTACACATGAACCATGCTGAGAGAAAGAGATTTGTAAACAAGCAGCAGGACACTAGATGCTGTATGAAAACCCTGTCCTTAGAGAAATTAAAATCTCTGAGGGCAAACATACTAAGCTGTATTTTTTGAGGGGTTCTGTGTATTTTGATACCAAGAAAATGCAAATAGTACTTGCTGTGTTYTTTGATAGATGATTAAATGAAGTTGTCAGAACATTAAGAGTTCCACAAACCAACATAGTTGCCACCTCCTGAATGGAAACGTTAAATCAATAAATGGTTAAGTCCTCACCTGCTTTTTCTAAACAAACAACATATCATCCTACCAGTAAAGATGTCATMTATAATGTTCTCTACTGAGTTTGTAGTGCCAGAGCACTCAAGTCTTGTATAGTCACAACACAAGAACTGTGACAGTTCAGAGAGCACAGACATTGTGAGAAGCAYCAATCACCAACCAGGTACTGTTGGTCAGGGTCATCAGAACGCAGCAGATGAATAAATCTTCCCACAAGACTCTGCTCATCAGCAAAGTCCTCAGGGTCAGGATCTTCAGCAGGCTGATCTGGTTGATCCTGGATCAGCGTGGACACCAAATTCATGATAGCATCAACCTGTTAAAGGCAACAGAAGATCTGTTTACACTAGAGTAGTCCATAAGCATAAATTGCCAGCAATTGGGAGTATCTTTATAGCCACTCATAGTCTTATGCTTCAGTCACATGCCTTACATCCTGAAAGAGGGTTCCTCTTAACACAGGTGGGACAGGACAGCATAGCAGAGCAGTCAGATTCCAAAGGCTATGTAGCCTTCTTTAGGTAGTAGACCTASTTTTAAAGGGATTTAGGGTCTCTGTTTTCACCTAACAGCAGTAGTATCTGAGGTTTGGTAAGATCAGAAGTAGCCTCTAGGATGACATGTGCAATGACATTTAGGAACATGGGAGGAAGAATTACCTAGTGGGATAAARCCTGTGCCAGGGGTACCAGGGGCATGCAGGGGCATGAAGGCTAGGAAACAAAGAATGCCCTGCATTAAGTCACTTAGCATGTGTTTTCAGGTCTTTGAACAGGCATTTAAACACCTAGAATTAACTTGTATCATACCTGGTCTTGGGACACAATTTCTGTGTTATAATCCAACACATTGCTGAGCACGTAACAACTCATGCTCTTCCTGGACTCGTAATCAAAGTATTCAAAGAGTGGGTGAAAATGTTTCAGTTTCAGAACTGTCAGGACATTGTTGTAAGTATCAACAGGGATTTTCAGAAGTCTAGTCAGCTCCTTTGAAACAGCACTGCTTGTTGCAATACTAAAAGAAAASACAGGCAAAAAAACACAATTAATCAATAGTKCATGAGTGTAGGCAGGTTTAAAGTYTGCCTCAGAATATCAGGTCTGAGGTATACAATAACGATTAAGCAACCTGCTGCTAGGGAGAAAGGAAATAAAGTAGCAGAACAAGTCATATCTTCCTCTTTGGGACACACAGTGACAAATGCATGTTTTAAGTTGCTGCTAGCAGAAGCAGAGACTGTGGCTCTAAATGCGTAAAACAGAACTCCAGAGTGTTGCAAGGGGTGCATTGATAATGCCTGCACACAGCTTAGCACACACATTGTGTGGCTGTACAGCACGACACATGCACGACATATCCTGGTTAGTCAGGAGTTTATCRGGATTGCTGCAGTGATCTTACATATTCAGACGTGGGAAATGCAGACGGCCTGATTTTAGGGTATTATTTGCCATGCCAAAGGAAACGYAAGACACACTTACTGTTCCAGATTAAGTTTGTTGAATATTTCCACAGTAGTCTCCAACACCTTGTCAACATAGTCCACACGGTCTGGGTAGCACTTCATAGCCAGGTTAATGAGAGAAACTTGTAAAGACACCACATCCTCTGAGGGCATATCCTGCCGAGACTGAAATTTAACACAACRCAAAGTTGGTACAAAAGCAGAGAACTTTGCAGAAAAACACCCCCAAAACTGCATGCAGGGATACCCAGCATACCTGTATAACAGTAGCAACCTGCTGTGAAAAGATGTCAAACAGTTTGATATCTGCTGGGATACCAGGTCCATCTTCACGATGTGCAAATAAAGCTAACCTRGTGACAGAGCAAGGAAAGCAGCTTGGTCAGGATAGCTTTTCCAATCCTCAAATACAGACGAGAAAAAGGAACTGGCAGAAAAAAAGCAAGTCCTTTAGGTATATTTGGAAGCTCTATTACAAGCAAAAAGGAAATTAATGGAAGTCAGAAGCCTTATGAGCAACTGAGCCTGGTAACTATCAGTCCTGGAAAAGAGTGCTGCCAGAAAAGGCAAGGTGAAGAAGGAACAAAAAGGACATTTCATAATTGATGTTCTTCAGCTAGAAGCAAGTACTCCTTTTTCCAGCAGATAAAGAGGTATAGAGTAGGCTGATGGAAGAGCAAATATSCTGCATTCATTTATTCATTCAGTGATATTACTGAAATTAGACACCCAATAGCATTCTCTACAAAACAGCCTTCAGAAAAAACACCCATGGAAGAAATATGCTGACTTAACYATTCTCTGTTGCTAAAGACAGACTGACAGGATGGGACTTCCACTATTTGCACAGAATAAAACACGAAGTAAACTAGAGAAGAATAGAGACTTGAAGAACCCTCTTTTTTAGGGGGTGAGAGCAAGAAATTGCTATCCAGCAAGCATTCAGGAGATGGTGAGAGGTATTTATTTCTATCTGTAAGAGGAGGAAGTCATGCCAACCACCATTTCTGCAAAAATGAGATACAAGATAGAAAGCAGCTCTATCGGAAGACTAACACCTTACCAAAGCTGCATCTTAAGAAGATCAGCACTGCTATCTTRATTTTCTAATTATTGAGATGATTCTACTTAAATCAGAGAAAGAACTACAAAAATGTTWAGGAAAAGGCATCACATTAAAAAATTTTAAATTCTTTCTACAGGGTTTCTAAATTTTGATTCTGAATGAACTGTGTGTCTGAAATAAAGAGACAGATAACAAAAGTTTGGGGTGCCAARAAACTTCACTGCCAGGAAAAATAAGACATTGAACCATTCTTATATTTGACTAGGGTGGTAGGAAGCAGAATTTCTAAAGCCAGGAACAATTGCTGCCTTTTCTCAGAGGAACAAGGCAGCTTTCCTTGGCAACAGCTCAGTGTAAAGCCAGCAAACTACAAGGTACGAACAAGCTGCAGGCAGATGGCAGCATAATTAAAARCCATGAATGGTTTAGTAAGGCAACGAAGATCCCAAAGCAGCAAGACYATTTGCAGAGACTCCTTCAGCAGGAAATCCCCACAGGAATAAGGATAAAATTTTCACAAGCTTCTTCAGCAGTCACTGATGCTCAGATTCAATTATCCACTGCCATCTGAAACAAAGATGTGAAATGCCAAGAGGGACAACCCATGCAGGGCAGATTCACATCGTAACTAYACAATACTGAAACCCTTGGTCACTGCTTCTACCAGCTCCAACACAAGAGCAACATCCTCCCTACACGCATGGACTCCAAGGACAGAGCCACTCACAGGCTCCAGCACTTGCACTAACATTACAGTCAAAACCACAAGCTGCCATACTACAGAGATAACCATCATGCTGCCACCTTTCTACCCTGTCCCACAGCCCAAAGAGAGGGCTCTGGAAGCCTTCAGTGGCCCAACAAACCACTGCAGTGCTAAGTCTGGGAGGACAGAGAGTCACTGCTTGTAACAGTAAGAACACAGAACTTATTGTGGAAGCAATGCCAAAGTTTAAGTCCTCCAAGCAGAGATGACAGCAAAAGCTACATAAGAAAAGCCTTCCCACAAGAATACAGTGCCACACTCCAATGTAAGAGCCTAGCAAAAGATGTTGTAATGCTGTTAAAAACTAGTCTCAAAAATCAGTTACAGGCAGCCCTTCTAGGGATTTGGGGGTTTTGTGGTTGGAGTTTACAGTTTTGGGGGTCTTTTTAAGCTTACAAAATAATGAAAAATCTGAGCCACAGCAGCAAAGTGTAGGAAACCAATGAACTGCTGTGAGCTTCTCTGTATGAAGGCAGCAAAGGCGGCACGGTGTCTCTGACAAATGCACAAATTCTGAAAGATATTCCAATAAAAACCAAGTCTTGAAMAAATAAATCTGACATAGCCTGGAGGAAACTAACTACAGTCTTGGTAAGTAAAAAATTCAAGATACTAATTTATACCAGTCATGCTCAATACACACAAGTCCTCTCCAGGCATTGCTAGAAGAYACAGTAATCTTATTCATTGCTGAATGCCAGGGGGACCCAAGATCTCTATGGTAACTGAAGTCCATACATTGGTACACAGACCAGACGTACGAAAGTACATGTTTGTGTGCAAATGCACAGGACGAGGCTCTTTTTGAGGCTGAGGCAAGCCATGCAAGTGCACTTCCTTCTTGCAGAATGGTGCAGGTACTCATGGAAAATCTGTGTTCAGGTTGACCTTAAAGGYCTTTTCCARCCTAAATGATTCTATGATTTCTCCCCCAAATCGGAATCCAGTGGAAGCAGTTTAAAGCAGTACCTCCACAGGAAAAACATGCTTTTGATAGAACAGGCAAGATGCTAGTGGCAAGCTAAGAATTAAGAAATAGCTCTGTTTCCTATAGCTCTCTTCTGAGAAAGCATTGTTATGTTCTCTSATCAAACCTGCAAGGTAAAGTATTCCTGATACATGATTTAAGCATTAGGATCTTCAAGTTTTCAAGAAATACCTRTGACTGATAYGGGCTGTCAAAGCAGGGCACTGCTRTCACTTCAGTTCAGAAACATGAAACTGCTCAATACTAAATGGGCTGTTCCCTGGCTTAACTTGTTTACMAGTTTTAATCAGTCCATAAAGTAAGTTTCATTGGAAGCTGTAAAAGCAGAGTCCAGAGAGCAGAAGCTACAGAAATAATACTCTTCACAGCTTTAATTACAGCTGATAGAAAGRCATGGAACAAGTGAAGTTAAGCRATATCAGAAATTAAACACATTCAAWTGATAGAAGAATTATCATCTGCTTGTGCACAATACAAACTTAATTTTGAGCCAATTTCCACCCCCTTGGTCACTCACCTGTCAATTAAAGCAATAATTATATTTTTCACATTCACATTTTGGTGCAGCTCAGCACAGGCTCTGAGAAATGGGTTCAGGGTTTGGAGGTGAAATTCATCTGGGAAAACCTGAAGTTTTAGATCAATAGTCATCAAGTTATAAACTGAATTTGCCCATTGTTACACAGAAGTAAAATGAACAGAATAATTGTAAAGCAGATAGCCACATAGTAAATACACTCTGGCCTATGAAGCTGACCTTAACTGGGTAAATGCATGAAGCAAGASATCTAAGACAAAAGGTTAACTCGAGGGCCCATCTATCTATTACAACTTAYAACACAGGCAYTGCTGCTCAGATGCTTACAAGCTASTGCAACAGAAGAAGCACAAAATGGATCCGTCTCCACTCTGCCCATGTGGTAAAAAATACAGGACAAGCCACTGTGTAAAAGTCCCAGTGATGAAGTTTTTCCAGTCCATGAGGAAGATGTGAAAGCTGCCTGAATCTGACTACATGTATATARAAGTGTCCCTGTGTCCCATCACTGCCACTGAATTTAAGCAGCTCACCTGTATGATACACTCCATGAGGTACTCCTGAGCTAAAGCATCTCTACAGTTCACAACTTGCTCCAGTATTCCAGGCAGAACAATCTGCAACAGGGGGAAAAAAGTCTTGCAGTGATTTTACAATTACCTTCAAAGTTTTTATTCACACACATATTTAATCCAAACAGAGCAGAATTTCTAACAGTTCTGAGCTGATTCTCTACATAAAGTCTTTGTGATAAAAAGTCCAATTTTCTGCAGTTCCATCCTTTAGAGGAAAAAAAAAAATCTACTGATCTCAGAAGGCTGTCCCTTTCATACATTATGCAAGCTTTGATTTCTTAAGTCAGTGCTACTGACTTTGCTGGCACATACTCAGGCTCTCAGCAGCACCACTCAAAGCTGTTTTGAGCGGCTGTATGGTAGAACTTACAGGGACAGACCTTTAAATAATACATTTCCTTCAGTGTCATTTCACACAATAACAGTTCTCTTGAATGCTTTGGGAAGCACAGCCTCACTTGTCAAGTCTATCCCAGAACACGGGATGTGTGCATATCCCTTAGACCAACCCATTACTCTGAAAGGAAAGTAGAAACTGGGAAGGAGAGTTTTAGAATTTCTTGTCACTGTTACAGACAGAAGAAAATGCGTGGATCAKGTCCTTAGCCTCAAAACACACTGCACACCTTCATCAGCACTCAGAACTTTTCTTTAGGTTGAGTTTGAGAAGCACTGGGATTATTGAACTTTTAGCACACCTTTAACACTTGCAGCTGCTCATGTGAAAGTCCAAACTTTTAGTTTATTTAGAACAAGTTGGCAGAAGAAAGGATGTCAGAAAGGATGGCGAGACATCCCACCTGCTTGTATCGTTCCACATTCACYCCTTCCAGCTGACTGAGGCGAACCAGGTTTGTTCCTACGAGGATCCTCAGCTCCTGCCTCTCGCGCTCCCTTTTCTCTCTGTCCCGACTGTGGCCCTGGTGTTGCATTCGCACCCACAGTTTGTTCATCTCAGCAAAGTTCAGCAGCACAAAATCCATCGAGTCACTGATGTCTCCAGTGGTTTCTTCACTGCAATTGGTGAGAGGTTAAGAACAGAAAAGCTTATCAGAGGTATTCATCCTTCCAGCCACTGGTGAACATACCATTTTTAAGAAGGTTAGAAGGTGGGGAAGTGTGGAGTGGGACATCTGGGTTCATAAGAAAGGTTCATATCCTCACTTGTGAGAAACCTTAGTGCTGAAAGGGAATTCTTAATGGACTAAACACCTGTCAAGTCTATGGAGTTCTAGCTTCTCTCAAATCTGAAGAAAGTCACACAGAAAATTTAAATATGCTCAATTAACAGAAATTTTATCAAGTTATGGCCCATCCTTCTTACTCTGCTTGCTCGCCTTCATCTGGTAAGATATTCCTGGTACACTGCAGGAGATAGTTTCTAAGAAAGAGGCCTCTAAGAGGATGCTGCACTCCACGGCACATCTCCACCAGGTCTTTCAAAATATCTTTCCTGGACTGTGGAAATGACTTGACATAGACAACACCTACTGTTATCAGCAGATACCTGCAAAAGACAGAGTCAAACAGTAAATCATAAAGTAACAACATTACACTTAAAGGCAACGGTTCCTTTCTTCCGTTCTGACAGGATTAGCAAATCACAAAAAAAGCAACAAAATTCTCATAAAGGTCCCCTAATTTTGGATATTTAGTCAGCTTTCAACTCCTGTTCTCCTCTGCTACAGAGCACAGCAAGTCTGAACAGCCACTGGATCTCATTACAATGCTTGATACACTGAATGGGTGAATGCTCACAAGTTCTGAATGCTCTCAGACTAGCTTGTCTACACTTCCAGCATTCCACTAAGCTGGAAAAAAGTTCTGGCACATACAGGTAAGTAACCTATGATGGGGAAGCAGTTAAGCCTCTTTCACACTGTAGTCTAGGAGAGGAAATGCACACTTTGAAAGACGCCCAGCCTGTACTCRTTCCCTCAGCACCTCCTGCATCAGGCAATAGGCAGCAGGGATATGCAGGATGCAAAGGACTGCTGCTCCAATGTATCTGACTCCCTTCCAGCTTGGAAGAAAAAAACCACAATGCTCAGAACCTACAGGTATTTAGTTTAGAGGCCTCRCCCCTCCCTGCATACTCCTCTGCCTCATGTACAGGACTCCATGAAAGCACCACAGRTTTCATCAGGGAGAACCAGTCTACAGCAAGAAGGCAGGAAGTCAACTCTGATGGCAACACACAGGGGAAAGACATTGTAATAGCCATCAGCCAAATTCCAGAAACTACCCAAAGATGCAGCCTGGCATGTCCAGAGCCTSTTCCTGGCATAAACATAAGGTCAGGAACAAAAAACTTGAGTACYAAGCAAAACCTAAATCCCAAGACTGACTATCTTAAAGATATACTGCAGCCCAACAGTCACATATTTAAATATAAGCCTTACAGGTCCTTCAGTATCATTTCTGGCATGCTATCAGTTTACAAGAAAAAAATATTCATAAGCACAAAGACTCCAAGATGAAGTCACACACGTTCAGGTTCCTTGTCACACTTCTTATTCTCTAAAAAGGCAGAAAGCTATGAGGCAACTATTGTGTGGGAGAAGCTAAGATCTAGACCCTCAGGTAACAGAAACATTTATTTAATAAATGCATAGACAATCTCCCTGATCAAAGTGTGGTACTTGGTTAATCTTCCACTGACYAAAAAGTCAACTTCATTCCAAGATGAAAGTGCTTCCGTCTTGGTCACATGAAGAATTAACACACTGACAGGAAGAACTGACCTTCCGCACCTGTACTCTTGGCCTAACGTCAGAAATCTCACAGTAATCCACTCTTAAGATAGGCAGAAATACAACTGACTATTGTAAACTGATTGAGAAGTCAATCATTGTCTCAATCCAGAGTCTGACTGCTATTTAACAATGAAAAAGCAAACAAAGACAAACACCAACGTATACACACTTACAGTCTCGGAATGATATTTCCAGCRTACTGTACTAGCTCATAAAGGTCTGCCACTTTCCTGCCTTTGGCAAATTCATCTGTCAGGTAGACTTCCAAGTAGTGTAGCTCATCAGAAATTGCCATGTCTTTTCCTTATAGTTAAGGATTTTAAGTTAGAATGCCTACAACATCTTTTCATAGCCATTTATGCATTCCCACCAAGGAAGAAAGATGCTGTACCAAACACAAACATGCCCAATTAGGCATACTTCTGAACCAGCAATCACTGTTGGGATAAATGTGCAAAATTAACCCCGAATATTCAATCAATTTTTAGCATATTAAAAAAAGAGAACAAAACTGGGAATAAATGAGTTATTTTACAGAGCTGATATTTTTTTAGAACTAGACTCCTGAAACCTCCCAGAGGAAGATACAAAAGACAATAAAGACCTGCTTTATACCCAAGAGAAAAAATAAACCTATATACAGTGAGCAAAATGTATACTCTCCAACAATATATACACATAATTAAATACTGAGGAGAAAAGTGCTAATAAATATCTGATACTAGATACCACTGTACCAAATAAAGCAGATAAACATCCCATTCCAAATTCAACATTTCAACTATTAGTTTCCTCTTGAAAGGATACAGAGCTCATAATAGCTCTTKGGAGATAACATAGAAGTCCGCAGCTCCCCAAGCATGTTGGAAGCATGTTTCAGAGCATCCATGAGCTTGTTCTTGTCCTTCAGAGAAATAAAGAAAATAGTCTGTTAGAAATAACATAAGGCAACTTCAGCATTTTTATCTTAAAAAAAAAAAAAAATCGAGTGATTTTGTATCTAACACATCACCCATGCTAGCTAAGTGGAATATTATACCTGAGGGTGATAGGAAAATGCATCCGAAAATACAGCTACAGTAATAAATTGCAATAYTAATGGCAGAAAAATCTAAAATCATTCTGCTTATGCAGTGATCACCACCCAACACTCAGATTCTACCCTGCAAGCAAAACAGAATGCATTTCCCTCCTCCAAATCTGGTCTGTTGATTTACTCAGATCTCAAACATCTCACAGCTCTCTTAGAAACCTCCAGRAGACAGACAATACACACTGCCCACCACCACCTTCCCCTACCTCGCACCCACAAAAAAATTCTCACTGAAAGGCACCACTTACTAGTCTGAATCTACCTGACACCTCTGATGCATTTAATCACCTGGCACCACAGGACACAACCACAAACCTCCCATCTACCACCAAYACAGACTTGAGCAACCCATCCTAAGCAGGAGCAGTAAGTTGAGGGAGAACAAAAAGAATTGCTAGTGTGATCCACTTAGTATATTTATACTGTCACTTAATGACAGATAGCTGTGAAAAGCTCAGCTGCAGCTACTTAAAGATTTCAAAAGCATTCCATTGAGCACAACACTGGAAGAGGTGTTACATTTCTTGTTACTGTCATTTGGCTGCAGTTAGCTTGGCTAACACATGAAAACATACAGGAATATTTAAGTTTTTATTGCAACTGTAAGCAGTTTCTTCAAATAAAAACAGAGGTGTCGCAAACCCAAGAAAGCTATGTGTGACTACATAATCTGCCTGAATTGGCTRCAATTCCAAGATAAAAATCCCAGCACAACACCAGCCAGTGGYATTTTCCAGTCACAGAAGATTTCACATATCAGTCTACAGTTAATCACTACAAAATTGATCCTCTGCAGCAGGTAATTCATCAGCAGCCTCTCAGTCTGACAGTCACACAAGAAAAGGCTACATGAAAAAAAAACCAACAGAATGGCGGACATAAACAATATGCTCATAATAAAGCTCAGTTTAGGCTTATTTAAATGCAAGCACATAARTTACAAAGGTACATCTTAACTTATCTTGTCAAATTCTGGAGCAAAACAGGAAGATACATTCAAAGAATACCCAAGACTCACTCTGAATGAGTAACTGCGTCTCTTATTGGCAAAGCCTCTGGCACAAAGATGCATAAAGGGTTAATWTTCCTTATAGCACTAGAGATTGGTATTGATTCACTGCTTTATATCCAGCAGACAAGAAGCTTCACTGCATCCCTAAGTCACACTCTTACCAAGCATCTCTTCATCTGGAACGACTGCACCTTCACAGCCTGAATGGCTTCATCCAGGAGTTTTTCCTGTTCATCCTGAGGAGATTGCTGTGTTGTTGGCTAGAGGAAAAAAACCAAACAAAACAGAATTTGATTATTTTTTTGAAGCTTGACTTTTTTTGATGACTTGACTAAAACTGGGTTCCCATACTTTAGAATCCAGTGCAAGTGACACTGCAGTATGATCACTCAAGAGTCGTCAGAAATTGCTGTGTGACATGTAAGGCAGAAAGTTCAAGYGTTCTGCAAAACCTGAAGGGAGGTTACAGGTAGCCTGTGAGCACCAATGCTTCTTGSAGAGCAAAGCCATGGGGGCAGAGCATGGTCAACTTTTCTTTTCCAGCATTTAGAATCCCGTGCAAGCCTCAGAGAAGAAAAGCCCCAAGAGAATGCAAAGACACAACTATGCTGACTGAAGCACTGCTGTTACTTCTGTCCACAGAGCATCAAAGCAAGGCCCAGACCACACACTGCAACTACACAGATGCTTTCTGTGCTCACAAGTCACAAGTTTGCAATTGCTATCTGAGCCACGCCGTTCTATTCAGGACAASTTTCAGATAAGCAAAGGATAAAGTACAGTCAGTGCATTCCAGAAGGYAGAAGCTACTTGGATAAGGCAATAGAAAGCTGAAGAGAAACAACTCTTCATGTCTCTTTGTCCCAGTCACACTACTAGAGTGACTCTCTTGCTTCCCCTCAGAAAGGCACATTCTATTCCTTAAACTGAAACGTTCACCATCTTTTGAGTTCCCTAGCTTCAGAGTGCATTTTCTTAAAATATTAAATAAATCCATTGCTTACATTCTTATATTTCCCATCAAGCCTATAACAAACTATACCAGGCTTTCTCCTAGTGCAGCTTCTCCTTTCCCTCTACCAGAATGAGATCAGTTTCTACAAGCATCTCTAAGTTACTTGCTAAAATGTCCAAATTCACTTAGACCAGAAACCYGCTGTCTTAACGTGCACCCAACCTTCCTCCTAACACCTTACAAGGAAAMACTGCCATCCACCTCTTGGTCAGCATCAGCCTTTAACACCTCATTAGAGCATCTCTGCCTTTCTCAATCTTGCAGTTTGTTTTCAGATGGCCCCTCCAAATTACTGTTGGAGACAAAAGCACTGATGTAGCATCTGAACTAGATCTCCCCCACTCTTGACAAATACCAAACACACAGTGATTTGCACAGCAGGCTCTCTAACCCTTCAGCATCAGTAAATTCTCAGCTATTTATACTTGTTCCCTTCATCCATCGTGCTCAGAAGGCCCTGAGCCTTTTTAACTGCATTTCAGTAACAAGCTAGAAGGCCATGAATTACATCACCCTAATGTTTTTAAAAACGGTCTTCAGTACCAACTCCCACACACCCCATGCAGGAAGTCCCCAGAAGTATCTGTTGAGGACTGAGATCAAAATTGAGGCCTTCATCAAAACAGAAAATTTTTAGTTTACCACCAATTTTATAGTTACAGAGCATTTCACAYCCCTGTTATTCCTATATTTAATTGGGATTTGTTCTGCAGTTGGAATCTCCCCACTATCCTTCCCCACATCCAAAAAAGAGTGCCTCAATCAGGCCCTGACAGRCAGTGAAACTCTGCTCTTAAAGCTTCTCAGTCACCCAGGTGGACAAAACCAAGATTGACCTGATCCAACACTGGTGACAAACCAGCTTCAAGAAGGTTATACAAGAAAAAGGCTCCTTYCAACCAACACTTCTGTGACTCTGTGTGCCTCGGTAATATACCAGCTATGCACAATAACTAATTAAGAAGTGTATTTAGTCAACAGAATAAAGCCATCTCTGCTAATTAGAATGACTGCACCTTTTACAAAGTTCTCTCTATATATATAATTAATCAATGTGCAGGTCCTCCTGCATGAAAATTATTTAARCATAAGGAAAAAGCAACAACCATGGCTATATGAACCTATTTCCCAGGCAATTCAATAGCTACAAACCCTCAGACAACCTCAAACTGTGAAACAAGTATGTTCTGCCAGCAGAAGTTTGCTGTAATTGYTAAGCTTTAATTATTCAACGGCAGATCAGACTTTTAAGGAACATAAAATGACAGTGCTGGGACCAGTGTGCAGTAATCAATATCAGAACATCGCATAACAGACTTGCTGAATTATGTCTATGCCAGAACATTGGTTACACTCTACAGTCCCCCAAAACCGTACCACTGCTTCAGCAAAAATAAATCACTACTGAGCTGACTGCCAGATGCTGTGACCACATCMAATCTCTGTTAAAGCACAGCTAGGGACAATGCAGTGATGCTAACACCAACCACAGCTTCCTAAGCCCCCTTCCCCTGATGGGCATTAAGTTTACACACCTATCAGCCCTGCTCTACCATCCCCATTTGTTCACAGGGCCAGACACTGCTGGGAGAGCAGTTCAGGCTGYAAACCATCAAATAAACTGCAAGACAAGCCCATTGGATTAACAGATTACCATTCACCTGGTTCAGCCTAGAACCACATAAACACTGCAAGCAGGGCTGTGAGAAGAAGGCTCTTTAAGAGCTACAYGAAGCMAAAGCATTTRTTGAAACATATTTYAYGGGGTTGTAGCAAATAAGTGTATTTGGCTGAGTTCAAACACATTGGTTTCCTTACTTTAGGTGAGCAACCATGCTGGTTTATAGCATCGTGGCCACAAATTTGGGATTACGCTTTTCATGATACCGGCTATGAGCTATGCAGATACAGCTGTATCTTCTTACACAACTTTAACTGCTGTAGTTGAGCAACAGTTGGGGAAAAATTGGAGTTTCATACACTTACAGTGAACCAGAGCCAGCTTTACATCAAACTCTATCCACATTAAGGCAGAGAATCCTTCCATTTCTGCCCTAATTTTGAACAGCAAGGCCCTACACTATATTCAACACCAGGACCATACGAAGTACATGACTGAATTCATCAATGGAAGCATTTTCATGTTAACACAAGGTATTAACTTCTTTCTTCTGCATCTCTTCAAAATACAGAGAATTAAGAAATAGGAAAATTCAATTTGTATCTCTGCCAATTTGAAGACCGAAAAGATGATTGGTCTAAACAAAGATGTCTTTATTACAAGCGCACTGAACTTCATGTCTGAAAAAAAAAAGACAACTGTAGCATTTCAGAGTGGCACAGGTAGCAAAATAACCTATGCTACTGTCAGAAGCATATAACAGGAGAKGTTGTGTCACTTGGGGAGTTGTTTGTAGTAGCTTTACCTCTGCAGGAATAGAAAACATCTTAACAGCAGCACTACTGAACAAGTTCCAACTCCTTCTTACTTTTCAAAGTATGAATATTTATCAGCTTACCCTTTTCTTCCAACTTCAGAAGGCAAGCTACTTTCAGCTTTAGAACTGTAGGGGTTCCAAACRTAACATTATCAAGCGATACACAAGATCACATCAAGACACACATATCCTGAYTACACATGCCTGAAGTTTGGGGATRCAGTGACAAAAGGCAAGAGAACATATGGCAAAAGGCTACCAGTGACACCCAGCAGAGCACACACTGAATCAGAACACAGTTCTGTCAGATTCCACGTTGAATAAAGCTGTTTATGTTCTGTAACTTCTGCATCTAGTAACATAAGATGGTATTTCAAGTGACATTTTATCAAAAAAAGCAATGTGGAATCCTAGGCCCGTGTACAAAAAACAATCTTGAACATAAGCTTTAGAAATGGAAGATACTTTGATACTGGGCAAAAGCAGCAGCACACTGYCACTGAGGCACAGAATACCCTGCCTTGTCAACTACACCTAAAATAAGGTATAAACCGCTGCATGAACACAAGAGGTGCAATTTATAGCAATTATGCAGCCATTCAGACTTTAGAAATGTCTGAGCTATCCCACASCAGATACACAGCAAATGTTGAAAAAAAGGAGCTGTGTAAAAAGTTGATGCGAAAAGTTTTCAGGTTTACTCATTTTCTCTTCTGAAGCAGCAAGGAAGCAAGTGAGCGGTGGAGAAAGGACAGAGAACTGCCTCTCCCAGCTGCACCAGCAGTTTCTGCACAAGAGACAAAAGCCTTTTGCCAGCTTTGAATACAGGGCTTAAGCATGCAAGTTATGGAAGTCAAAACTCACAGCAGATTAATCTGGAGGAGGGTGAGGAAAGCTGGCTTTTGGTGTGGATTTTTGGTTGTGCTTTTTTTGTTCCTTTCAGATTTTGTTTCTTTGGCTTTTCTTCTAATAAAAAGTAAACTGTAAGCCAGTAAACTGTAAGTTGCCTTGGAAAACAATTTTTTAAAACCCAAAATGGCTTGAAAGCAGCTGACCAGAGTAGTTAATAACAATTAGGGAAGTGTATTATTGCAGCTGCAAACATTATTCTGGATCACGTTGATCTTCATAACAGCAATTACTCCCGAACAGACAAACTGAACATTGCATCTGTTGTGTAACATTTACTCATTTTCTAACACTCAGTTCCATGAGATTCATTTTTAGYTCTGTATTTGATATTAAGCTGCATTCTAGAGACAGCCCAAAATAATAAACAATGTGCTGACTTAGTCCACTTAACAACCTGGTACATTGCAGTACTCAAGTATGACACAGTACTGAAAGAGAGCAGAGTTCAAGGAAGCTTGAAAGCTCATGTCTGACACACAGCTGTCTTAAGCTGCATGCAGAGTATAAATAATGAGTAAAAGGTTTTGCTTCCATTCCATTCTAAAGTGCATTTTCATCTAATCTCCAGAAGTCCTTTACTTTAGTTAACTGATGTGCTTACAGCCCATTCCCCATGGCACTTCCTTCTGTTTGCTCACATGCTTGTTCTGAATACCACAACAAATTACATTTACCCAAGGAGGTTCTCCTATCTCCTCCCAGTTGGATGTTATTAAGACTACCTGCAAACACATCACTGTTGAGACATTTCRAATTACTGCTCCCCAAGAGAGAGGATGAGTGAGTTCCAGCAGCAGATCAGGACACTGCCAGCCTCCAGCTGAAGCCTGGGTGCACACAGTGCACTGCTGGGTGACATCCAAAGGGGATGATTAAAACAAAAAAAGAAAAGCATATCCATTTGATACCATACAGGAAGCATTTCTCTGCAACATTTCAGACCCCACAACTTCTATTATAACTCACAGTAYAGGAGCTCAGAGATAAAAGCATTTCTCACTTGTTGAAACTGGTATTTACTGCCACGGGAAGCCACAAGATACTGTTAAGTATCTATTAAAGAGATGGACTTTTTATTAAGTGTATGATCAAAATCAGCCAGAGCCTTCTTAAAACAAGTCATGTTAAAGCTAAACCAAGCTCAGCCATAGGAAATCACAGGGGAGCCTAATTTGGTAGAAGGAATAAGCCCATGTTTCATACCTATGATTATCCCATTTTTAACATCTGAAACTTTATTATTTTTAATGAATCATTTGACAACAGCTATTTTTAGAAAGAAGCCACATGATCAGAGAAGTCTCTGGCCAGTTCCCATGGAAATGGCAAACATTGTCTCATTTCTCAGTTAATGACCACCACAAAATATTTGTGTTGGGAACAGAGAATGGTGTCTATATAGATTTAGCATATCTCATTTAGCATTATCACCCACTTCAGTATTTAACATTCCTCTTTCAAGCAACACTACAGGTTTTGCCCCCCTCCACCCCCAAAGATACAGATACCAACATCCATATAAYTTGAAGTCTATTCCAAAAGCCAAAGAACTGTGGAATATCTTCTTTAGCATTCAGTTATTTTCTGCCTCACTATCTATAAACCATTTGTAYTGTTTACATGCCACTCTTAGGCTAATTACACATTGTGGTGGTTACAGCAAGTGCTGCTTAAAATTTTATTGACTATACCACAGAAAGACATTTGTGTTTTACTAGGAAACTTGATCGTCCCCTTATTTTTATTGAGGACTGAAAAGCATGTCTCAGTATGCATTATTGCCATGTGAAAATGTCAGGTTCCACAGAATGAATGAAGTCAGAAAGGACATCTGAGACCGAGTCCAATCTAAGGCCAAACGCCACCCTATCAACCAGACCATGACACTCAGTGCCATAGCCAGTGTCCAGTCTTTCTTTAAACATCTCCAGGGACCGTGACTCCACCATCTCCCTGGGCACTACATTCTAATGTCGAATCACCCCTTTTGTGAATAAATTCCTCCAAAAGCCTGATTTGGCCCTCCCCTGGCACATCTTAAGACCATACCCCCTCTTGCTCTATTGCCAAGTGCCTGGGAGTCTGACGGTCAGCTCGCTGCCTCCCTGCCTCTCTAACAAAACACCAAGATTTGCGGCAAAGCGCGCTAATGAGCTGTGCCCATCAATGAAAGGCACCTCTTCTGCCGGAAAAGAAAGGAAGTTTACTGGGGAAGCCTACGACAGCAGTCATGGAGGGGCAGGAGGGAGTGGAGCGCAGGCGGTAAGGCAGACAGCCACGGCACACATGCACAGCACCAGCAGTGACACAACCCCGGCTTTAGCATAGGGGCAGCACGGCAGAACAGACCSAAACTCTGACCGCCGGTGCGGCCGCGCTCGCCAATAAAAACAACGCCTCCCCGCGCCCCTCCGAGCACATGGGCTGAATCCAAGGACCCGGCCCAGGCCGCGGGCAGCGTTACCGCCGACACAACGGGCCCAGCCCGCACCTCAGCCCCGCCCGGGCCGGACCGTGAGGCCTCCGCGCCCGCTGCAGCCCC
>NW_026623486.1:1050686-1057923 GCF_030028575.1 Malurus melanocephalus | reverse complement strand
CCGCCCCGTCATGTGACTGCGCCGCGCGCTCCGCCCCGCCCCGCCGCCGCGACGCGAGCCGCCCATTGGCCCGCTCCGAGGAAGAGCCGCGCCGCGCGCCCATTGGTCTAGAGGGCGGTGATTGGCGGCGCGGGCGGCCAATGGGCTGCGTGCGCGCCAGGCGCGGCGGAGATGGAGCGCGGGGCTGTGCGGGCCATGGCGGCCCGGCTGGGCCTGGCCGAGTCCGCCSTTCTCAGGTACTGCCCGCCGTTCTSAGGTACTGTCCCCCGTTCTCAGGTACTGTCCCCCGTTCTCAGGTACTGCCGGCTCCGCCGATGGACGCTCCGGGCTCCCCTGCCCGCGGCCGGCCCGGCGCTATTCCCGCCCGGGTCAGTGGGTCAGACCGAGCGGACCCGTCCCGGCCCGCGCTCCCCCGCGCTGGCTGTGCCCGGCAGCGCCGCCGTGGCCGCTGTGGGTCTGGTGCATGTGCTGGAGCCCCAGAGCCGCGGGCATGCGGGGTCAGTGCCGCACCCGCCGCAGGCTCYGCAGTGCAAAGCTGCTGCTATTGTTGCTGCACATCATCAGAGAAAGGGCGGCGTTGCCCCGTCAGCACCTCTGTCCCTAAGGAGATTGCAGCAGTCCCTAAGTGCTGCAGCAGGACTGCGAAAGCTTGGATCGGGTCCCGTCGGAGATTGTCTTGTAGCTGTGGTTTTGTTGACGAGGGCYTTGTGTTCTGGGTGTTTTGCAGAAAAGCTGAGGAGTATCTACGGCTGTCGCAGGTGAAATGCACGGGATTAATGGCTCAAATGACGGCGACAAGCAGTGCTGTGATGTGCCTGGACCTGGCGGCGAGTTTCATGAAACAACCAATTGACAAAGTAAGATAGTGTGTGACTTGGCTGGCTGGTGCATTCTGCCTGACTCCACAAAACCACTGTTCTGTGTAGTGTGTGCTGGGAGCAGGAGTGGGATAGAATAATCAATTTGACCCTAGATCCCGCAGTTTGCTGCGTTAGATCTTCCACTGTTCAGAGTTTCAAACGGGACAAATTAAGATCAGTGGTGTCATCTCTTCACAAACTGATCTTGCTTTGGTTGAATTTCAACTCCTATAGTGACAAATAAATTACCAGCAAGGATGTTAAATGTATGATCTGTCCCTTTTACTGTGGGAAGAAAGCAGTTGCTCCAAGAAGTCTGTCACTGTAGGGGTACRTGTAAATCTCCATCTGCAAATCCGCCAGGTAAATGGCACTGAGCTGCCAAAATAATGGGACTTGACCCCATGAAAGTGTTGCTCATGTCTTCAACTTGCCCAGAATTTTTTGTCATTAACTACCTTTTGATAAAGGGGCCATGTCAGATACGTGAAATGATCTAAAAATATCACTGCATTAAAAGATGTGTCTTTGCTAGGTGGTTAATCATTCTGTGTGCAATGAAAACATGTATTATTCACTGCACAAATTTGCTTAATATAGCAACTGAACTTCACAGTGTTGTGTTGGTTGCCTGATTAAGATGTCAAGAAGGAATCTTGCTAAYTCTTGAGGTGTGTCCTTGTCTTCYTGACAGAGCTATTGTGTCAAACTCTCYGGTTTGAACAAGACCACCTACCAGAGCTCCATGAAGTCTTTGGAGTGTTTGCTAGAGGTGAACCAAAAGCTGGGGATGCGAGACTTGGCTGTGCAGTTTTGCTGCTCAGAGGCAGTGAACATGGCTTCAGAAATCCTGCAGAGGTGAGGAAGCTCTTGTGAGCACACTGGGAACCAAAGTTTGTTCATAAGATGTGTAAAGAGTTTGATATTTGGAAGGGTCAGATATCTCCTGCTGATTGGAGCAATGAGATGAGTCCTTAGCACTGATGATCCAGCCATGAGCTGGACCAGTGTTTAGAATACATGGTAAAAGGACTGTGAATCTCAGCAATTCATTGTCTAACTCTGGATTTTTCAGCTGGGAATAGTGTAAAAAATATAGGATTCTTAATCTCTGTATTTGCCCATAGCATCACACTGTCATCCATTTAACTGCTGATCATGGCACAGTTAGAAGCAATGCTCAGAAGAAATAAATCCTCCCTTTTGGGGACACAGATCTCTTAAAATGTACGTCGCTTTATCTGTAAAACCAACAGATAGAACATTTCAGTGGAGATCAATCAGTTAACTAAAATTACCCATTCTGTATTGTKTGCTTTAACCAGAGCAGTCCCTGAAGAGTTCTGTTCTGCAGTTTTGTCACCCTGATGGCACCTGTTTAAATGCTCTTAGGTGCACAAAGGCTGTATTTGCTTGGTAGTGTTTATACAAACTGGAAAGAAATAGYCTGGGGACAGGTGGACAATAAAAAATTACATTCTTCAGTGCTGCACATGTGCTGTGTCAGTTCCCATATTTAAGCCTTCATCTCTGTACATTGGGAATCAAAGAAACTGTAATACTGTCTTCTCCTGTAGGATGGATTTATGCAAAGCATCTCATTGTGAATTGTTGGCAAGAGCTAAAAGTGCAGTTGTTATTTGCTGTTCTGTAGRTATGAATCCAGCCTCTCGGAGGCACAGCGAGTGGACCTGGATTTCTCAAAACCCCTGTTTCTAACAGCTGCACTCTGCACTGCATGCAGGTGAGTGTAGCCTGGAGACTGAAATGCCTGCTGAGACACCAACCAGTGTCAGCAGTTTGTTCATTCAGGGTCTTGCTTAGCGATRTCCTGCTGCCCTGCTCCTGAAAAAGAGAGAGCTGTACCAAACCAGGCCTTTCCTCACAGAGAAATCTTCAACATGCASTGCACAAAGCAAAAACTTAGATGGCTGTTGGTGAAAATAGTGCTTAAGGTGCAAGAATGGCTTCTGAGCACCAAGAAGCAGTCTGAAGCAGGAAAAGCCCTGAGCCCTACACCATGACATCCTGAGGGTGCTGTAGCCTTTGGGAGATGGCTCTGATAGCTGTAGGCCCATATCAGCTAAGAGAGGGGTGTGACTCAGAGCCAGCACCTGTGAAGAATGTTCTTTGCTTGCATGCAAATATCTTCCTCCCTCAGCATTACACCTTGTGACAATCTTGTTCAGCAGTACAGGTGCTGCACAGCTCCTGACAAGGGCTCTCTTGGCACAGGGGTCCCATTCAGCTTTTTGCAGTAGTGACATTTTGCCCTGGTCCCCTGAAAATCTGAAAAGTTACCTTTTCCTAATACAATTCCTTATGTAATTTGATCTCCCCCGAGTTTCGATTGAGCTGTATTGACTCAGTAGTGTAAGGGTCTGTTTTTTAGGTAGATTTGTTTCTGAGACATGAATAGGTAGAACAAAAAGTCAGGCCTGCCCTCCTCATCCTCACAGGCAGTGTTGGTACAGTAATTATCACCTCACCTAAGTGATAATTGCTGAGGTGTTGCTTTGTACAGAGATAACTCTCTTGTAGGTGTTTGAAGCTAAAAGTGGACAAGACTAAAATGCTGGCTACATCTGGAGTGAAAAAAGCAATATTTGACCGACTGTGCAATCAGCTGGAGAAGATAAGCCAGCAACTCAGCAGTAAGTTTTTGGCTTTGTCCCTGTAAGACAGCACACCCATCCAGGGGCCTCACTGTCCCATCCTGTTCCACTGGTGATTCCATTCTGATCACTTAGCTGTCCCCTCCAGCCAAATCTGCCCATCCATCCCAACATCCTTCCTGCAGCCCAGTTCCCACTCCCAGTCCTTGCTTCTGGAGAAGTCGTAATAGCTTAGCAAGGACAAAAATAGAAAAAAGTGGCAAGGACAAAAATATTTTCCTCTCCTCAAATGCTCACTGCTCTTTACAGTCTCTGCTGTTGCAATTTATTCCTTGCTTCTCCCATACTACCTGACCTATCTTGGATTCCTCCCTCTTGCTTTCTGCATCCTGTTAACATGGCAACATGACACACAAATTATCTCAAACATCTTCTTCTGACTGACTCATTTGTGTGTTTTCCTTTCCCCTACTGCAAGATTAACAAGTATAGGCCATGCTGTTCTAGTTATAACTCAGCCATTCCCTGGTACCATCCCTCCTCATACATGGGGAAGATAGCAGGAATATTTCTYGCCCATTGTTGAGCCTATAGCTCTCTCTGCTCCTTTTTGTGTCAGAGAAATCCTCAATACAATACACGCCTTAATGTTCTTGTATTTCTGTTGCTTCTTCCTCTTTCTCTTTTCTCCTTTCCCAGGCTTTCATTCTTATTTTCCCACTGAAAGTTATCCTGCTTCACTGTGCCTACATGCTTCCTGRTGTTTTCTATGACATGCTGCCTGCATCTAATGCAAAAGCTGCTACTCTCTCCTAGGCATGGACCTTTCCATAGTACAGTGCCCTATAAAAACCCACACATTACCCCAGCACTAAAGCAACTAAAGGCAGCTGAGAATTTCCATAGGAATTCAGGGAATRGTGTGCATCTGTATACCTGGACAGCCCCCAGCATGTTGTGGGTATCTATAAAAATTATGGGAATGGAATAGAAGGGGAAGAAATAATTGCTAATCCTGCCTGAGTTCCCTAGAAGGGTAGCAAGGTGGCTTTGGGCAATGAACATGGCAGATCATTGTGGTTACCAATGCAGCAGCAGTTTGCTGCTAATTAGCAGCCTGCTTATTAAAGCAGCCAGTCAGTCCATGCAATCCTTGGAGTGCTGGCACCTCTAGTAGAGCATCAGTCTGGAGCAGGGAACTGCTCTGCCTGGACAACAGTGCTTGTGGAAGGTGGCACTGCTGTCAATGACAGGTAGGCCACCCCTGGAGCCCCAAATACCATTCAGAAGTAAAGAAACATATTTGTTTTTTAGAAGAAATTCCACCAGCTGCAGAGACACCTGACAGCTTGCAGACCGCCCTGGAGCAGTGTGMGCAGGAAGAGGGTAAGTTCTGTTCAGCTGTGAATGAAAATCACCTCACCAGAGTAGTTCTGAGCTTTACTGCTGCTCAGTGTTTGAGTTGTGACAGACCACGGTGCTCCAGGTCACAGCAGCTCTGTCCATCCTGCAAACCATTGCCTGTGGAGCACAGTGAGAGCCTGCCAGAAGGACAGTGGGGTTTATACTGAACTAGGGACTGTAGAATTTAGGACAGCTGTTCTGTTCAGACACAGGTAAAGAGGTGATTGCCCCAGCAGGTGAGGGGAGCAGTAACCACAGGATTAGATAACACAGGGACAGTGTGCATTTACTCAGATGTTGCCCATGATGGCATCTCATGGACATTCTTRTTTCCTCACAGGCTCTGAAGATGATGAGGAGATGCCATCTAAACGGCCAAAGACTGAAACAAATCAGGACTATGARGAATGGAAAAAGAAAATCCTGGAAAATGCTGCTAAGGCACGAGAGACAAGTAGCACTGACTCTGCACTGCCASCCAGTAATGTAACTGCTGCTTGCTCTTAATTTTAACTCTCCCTCTGATTCAGTAGTATATGAGTGATGGCTGCCTGGCAGACAGCTGATTTTATTTATGTTTTAAGRATTTAAGAATGTTATTTTTAATAAATGGCACCATGGATTGATGTGATTTTACAGGAAGCCTGTGTGACTGCTCACCAGGCTGTGGCATTAGGGGGTAGCACAGCCTCCTTCTCTTGCTGCAAGAGCCAGGTAACATTCTAATGCTACGTTAAGTGTAAATAAGTTATAAGTTACAGGCCCTTGGGTCCCTGGCTGGAAGCAGTGAGTGAAATAAGAGGGAGGAGGCTATAACAGTGCCTTGTTAAACTGCAAAGCCAGCAGASAAATGAAGCCTTATTTTTTTAGGTTTTGGTTGTTGTTTTTTTAAATAAATATTATTTAGTCATTGGATTTTACTTATTTGCATGTGTATGGGAATGAAATCTCTTGTGCTTTTGTAACGGGTCCCAAATATTCCAAGAAACAAAGTACTGGAAGGAAAAGCTTTGTATTGTGTGACATCATGATCTTGGCACACATACTTGGAATGCAAAATAAAAAACATAAAGGAGATGCCTGTGCTTTAAGCAGGAAGATTCCAGGGGAAAAGGATGTTGACTGGGTAACAGGTTTTTTTTGTGTTTTGCAGTTATAAGCTTAGAGAAGAGGTCTTTGTTTCATTTGTTTCATGTTTTCTGGCCTGTATCTCTGGACCTACCCAGAAATAATTTCAGGTTTGTTTGACAGGGAGGCTTAAACCAAAACTGAKGAATAGGCTTGTTCCACTTTCAGGAAATTTATTAGTATTAATTCAGAAATATACAGACCAATAAATACAATGGCATTCAGCATGCAGAAACGCTGTGGAAGGAAAACATGAACAAAAGTGGCCCTTCATAGAAGGTGATAAATGATTGAGATTCTTCTCTGTCCCAATTCTGGAAATGCTGCAAAAGTCAGGACTATGCAGAGTGAGAAGCACTCGAGTGGAAAAGATTAGGATAAGCCAGTCTTACAAACCTCGTCATTAGCAACCAACACTTCTGCAAATTCAAGTGATGTGAAAGTCCATAAAGTTCAAGGGAGCCTTACGGGTGCCTTCTCTGGAAAGCTTCTTTTAGTAGYATTAGTTTCCATTTTTCCTAAGAAGCCATACAGTTCACACTGAGTTTTGCAGAATCCAGAACAGGAAACCACAAGCTTAAAAACTAATGTTATACTTTTCTCTGAGAGATTGTAAGTGGCTCCCACTCTACACGTAAGAAAAGAGTTAAAAATCCAAAATAAGTTAATGTTGTGAAGAAAGGGTTTAATGTTCAAGAGCAAAGTGAAGGGGGATAAAAAGGGCTTCAACCTCCTAACTGGACTAAAGGCAGAGTCTGGCAACACTCTTGTTTCCCTGTCACTGAATCTATTAGAAATAAAACCTGTTTTGCATGTCACACCATACCAGCTCCTCAGACTTCATTAACATTTCCAGAGAGGAGAAACAAATCCCTAAACTAAAACTTACCAACTTAAATGCTGCAGTCCCAGACAATGAGAAGCACTTACTAGTTTTAAAAACATAAAATYTCTGGAAATCTCTTATTTTCTGGACAACATGAGATCTTTTTGCATAGACCCAACAGTCATGAGGTGATTTGYATTCATGGCAGTTTCACATATCTCATTCCAGAAGTTCAATCAGTTCAGCTCAATTCAACCTTTCATAAGATATAGCAACAATGGACTAATTTAAGTTGCTTCAAACCAGGATTCCTCATCGTTCCTAACTATGCAGTGATTATTTTCTAAATGAGAGAGTAGAATAATTAAAAACCAAAGCAACAAACCAAAACCATCCAAGCTGTA
>NW_026623486.1:1010594-1050660 GCF_030028575.1 Malurus melanocephalus | reverse complement strand
GAATATCTGGTGTCTCATTTTAGTAACAAACACCCAAGGGACAAGTTGTACCAGTGTTGTGRCAGTTCTCTAAAGCTGGTAACATGCATCAGTCAGGAAGAAAGTCTTTGGAGATCCCAGGCTTGGTGTGAGAAACCAGAAAACTAACGGGTTTTCTGCAGTAAACACACCAACAATACTCTGCAGCATCAAAGCCTTCAGCAAGAAGTCAGCCCCAGTAACACCCACGTTTTTCCACCACTATATAGAACAACTAAAAATTTGCGAAAACAAACTAAGTAGCTTCTGCCTGTAAGAAATCTTGTGCCTCTTCCTTTAGGCACTTCAGGAACCGTAGCACTAGCACACAAAATAATACAGGAACACAGTCCCAAAACCTTATGTTATAAAATAGGGGTAGAAATTACTGAATTTGAGTCCTTCCATGGCTTCATGTCCATCTCYAAGAGTGGTGGAGGTTTCACACAAGCTCATGCAAGCTTGACAGTCATACTCTGAAATCTCTTCAGCCTGTTAGCAGCAGCCACCACATAGAAGTGTTTCTGTGAACAGAACACAACAGTCCAAGCGTGAGCGCAACCAAGGCAAAGGAACTTTTGTGCAGCTGACAGGGATTTTTCTTCCTGGTAAATCCATTTCCCTCTAGTGATCCCCAGCTCATGTGGGTGCAGTGGTTCCTGCAGAGCAGCTGGGACTGGGAAGTTCTACAGTGATAGGTCTTTAGTTTATGTCATCTTTAAAATGCAAGTGCAGAAGTTTGCCACAGAGCAGTTTCAGTGCAGGACAGAAAGAAGCATAAGCCTCTGGTTTAACTCCTYGGCAAGGAATTGCAGCTCTCCAGGGGAAAAGAAAAGAAAATGGTCCTCACCGAGTTTGCCTCACAATTCCACAGGCTTCCTTCTAACAAGATCACTGTGTTCACCTATCAGGATCAAGTATCTAGACTCAAACACAAATTATTACCTACCACTCCATAAAGGCTTTGTTCAGAAGGAGCCTGGGGTTATCAGAAAGATCCTGAAGAGCTCTAGATGGGTTTAAACCTAATTTTTTTTTCTCTGTCCCACACTTCTATTCTGCAGTGGGAGGCACAAATTGCCTTAGGCTGGATCCCTACTCCACAGTGACAACAGATCTATGTAACTGTCATCAATGGAAAAGGTATAAAGAGAATAAACATTTTAATAAAACGTGACCACTGCATTTGTAGGGAAGAAAAGATATAAAAAACTTCTGAACACCTATCAGACAAAGTGAAAATAGAAACCAAACTCAATAAAAATAGAAACAATATCCTTCTTCAGGATAAAACACTTAATTTACAAATACAAATAGACTTCACAACTGATACTTACAATCAAGAAGCCTGTGGGCACCAGTGAACCAACACACAAGAGGAGGGAATGGCCCTGCCTGTGTTGTGCTGATGCCCAMATTTGTGTATTTACCTTCCATTTCCTGTGGGCCATGTAACTTTGCAGCAGCAGCTGGGACTTCAGGCGGAGCTTGAACTTCTGGGCCTTGGCGGGGAGGTTGCTGAGCCACTCGTGCTTCAGACACTGCGTGGCGCTCATCCGGCAGCTGCAGGGGAGGGATGTGCCMTGAAAAGCCAGCCACACCCTGCGGAACATGTGCTCAGTGCCCCATGCTCCTCTTTAGCAGTGATAAAGGTGTGCCTCAAATGAATGAACACATCAAAATGCTGTTCGTCCCAGGGCACGGGATCCTAATGACACCCTGCACTCTCCAGCAGGAGGAGTGAGTGGGATAAAGGGCTGCTGGTGGCTCTGCAGTGGCTTAGTTGAGCTGTGGTTAAGTTCMTGAGGTAAGGTATAATTTTATTACACAAATTCAGAACTTTGCTAACAGAAAAATAACATTTGTGGTGTTATCTGTCTGTCCTGACAGCACTGAGGGCTTTTTCTGAGCCTCATATTTAAAAAGCACAGTTGTCAATTCACCCTAAACTTGGATCAAGCTAAGCAGCCCTTATATCCTGACATCCAACCATGGGCCCAAATGGCACAGCTTATCCTAAAGCTTTGAGAAATACATGGTACTGGAGTTAGAGGTTGAGAAAACAGTTTAATTTGCCTTTTTTCAAATCCAAGGCCTATGCCCAGCTCCTGAGCTCTGAGCTGTCACTGAGATGATGAAAGGGCAGCTCCTCCTGCTCACCCCGATTTCAGCAGGCAGGGGAGGGGCTGCAGATGTTGCACRAGTCCAGACCCACTGTCCCAGCAGGGCAGAGCTGCCTGGGCTGCAGGAGAGCAGGGGCTGCCACTCACCCTGTGAACAACTGGGCCAGCTATCACTGCCCTCTGCACTCACTGACAACACTCCTTACACACTCATTTCATTCACAGCGTCTAACCAGACTTCACAGTGTCCCTCTGGAGACCTTAATCCCAATGCACAGAAAAATTGAACATTCCAAAGCAAATTTTACAGTCACACAGCAAATCATTGTCACAATCTGAGAAAAAATCCTTAATTCTCTCCTGCTGCCAATATGCTAAATTTCAGTTTATTCTTTGCTTTACATAGGACCTATTGTTCAAAATATAATTAGTACCAGAACTGATTTGTCTGATTTAGGTAATGATTGGGAAGTTGTTAATATTCTAAGCACTCCTTTGAATTCCCCACAAACACATGATCTGCTTTACTGCATGCATCATTTGCTGGTTTGATTAGTTTTGTATCACTACTCAGCAAGAGAAAAATTTCTCTACTCAACCAACTCCCCTGCCGTGGTCTGATATCAATATCATCCTCATTCTCTCCTTTGTTTCATATGTGCAATCACTCTTTATCTCAGTGGAGCCAGGAATGAGCAGCCACATGCAGAGTTAAGTCCCAAACACTCCCTAGTATCTCCCAGAAGCCTGCAGACCACGTTAGAAGAGAACAATGCACATTTTCACAGCTGCAGCTTCCACTTATCCTCCATGGCATTCAAGAGGCATTTTTGCAATTTGTGTCAAGGCTTGTGAGAGTCCAGACTAACAACAGAAATAGTTTTTGCTCAGAGAAGCAAAAGCTTTAGAGACAGATTCCTAAACTGCAAATCCTTCCAGATTTCCTGTGTTCTGCCTGTATTGATGMAACTGTGAAAAGCAACTGTCCTCAGTCAGGGTACACAGACACTTCCCTTCAAAACAGGAGCTTCTGAATYCCTGAGGAACTGCCCAGCAAGCCCAGCACACAAAAATGTCACACAGTAAATTCTCATYGCTGGCTGCAATCCAAACAATTGACTGGTAGGAATTTAACATCATTGGTGCTACTGTCCTCACAATCAGACACACAGGTACCTTTTCTCCTTGACAAGGAGTCTGGAGATAAAGTCTTTGGCTTCCTCCGAGAGCTGTTCAAATGCTTCTGCATCAAAATCCCAGCTGCAATTGACTACATAATTCATTGTCTCTGCATCAGTCTCTCCCAGGAATGGGGACAGGCCACTAAGCCTTAAAAAAAGAAAGAAGGGAAGAGGAAAACAGCAGTTATATGCAATATGTGTGTTCTTTCTACAAATCCTCTGCYTTATAATTGTTTTTATTTTATGGAGGCAAAAGGCTCTCAGCTATGGAGGGCTCCACTTCTCAGTCCCTGCCATGATTAGACAACAGTTTGGGGCAATAAGTGTTGTAATTTAATGTTACCCTCTAAACAGCTCACTCACATCAGGGATCACCGTTAACAGATCCCCAAGGAATGGATTCAGTGAGGATTTAGGTACTTCCTTCAGTGCTTTCCCASCTAGGAAAGCTAGGGGGACTCAAGAGCTTTCCCAAATCGAGGCCCACATCCGTATGTGGCTTGAATTAARTAGAATTCTGAACAATAGATTACTATTTACAATTAGTCTCTAAGCCCAGATTTATTACTTCCATCATTTATTACTTCATTCAGTTGGGTCKTGGCTAACATACAAACTTAAACCAGAAATTTATCCAGTTTACAGAAAACATTTGTGAAAGATTCTGGGATGCAAAACAAGCTCATCAGAAGGCAGCGACTCTGGACTGACAAGCTTTGTTTGCCATCCAGATATCAGAGAAAGTTTTAGCTCTATTCATGTCATTTCTTAGACCCATGGTCTAACACAGATAATATTAATTCCCTGGGCAGATGCACACCAAGTCTAAGATCATGAAATTATCCCATTAAATTTTTTTTTAATTAACTCAAGTCTTCAAAAAACAATCAAAATCAAAATTCCCACATATTTTGGACAGCTCTTCTGAGTTAAAAAAAAAAGACCTGACCCATTTTACTTTGCTAAATAAGATGATAAGGGAGAAGAACATTTACATATTTTTCAAAAGGATTATTTGCTTCTTTAGAGACTTTGTACATGCCACGAGGTGCCTTTGCATTGAAAGCTGGGGGGTTTTAACAGAATTACTTGGGAGGAGTCACAGATGGGCTCAGTGGCTGCTGCATTCCTGCCCTGCAGGGCCCKTGGAGCCACCCAATGACCCCTGGCAGGGCTACTCACAGCATGTACGTGATGACACCCACGCTCCACATGTCTGTGGGGAAGGAAACGAAGTCATAGTTCACCACCTCGGGAGCCAGGAACTCCGGAGTCCCAAAATTCACCTTCAGCTTCTCACAGGGTTTGTACCTGTACCGGGAAAAGAGCCCTGAGTGAGGAGCTGGGGAGCTCATCTCACCAAGAGAAGGACAAGGCCAGGCTTTTGGGAGCAGAGCAAAGCCAGGAGGAAGACCARGAACACTAAACCCTGCAAAGGGCTACCCCAGAGAATGGCAGCAGCTTCACTTTCTGCCAGGCACCACAGGATGCTTTCTATAAATCCATAAAACATGACACAAAGAAAGCAGCTTTGATTATAYCAGATTTGGAAAGCATTTGTTTAGTGGATGTACCCAGCTACAGCTCAGGGTAAAGATCTGTATCACAGACAGGAACACAATGCAACTGCTAAGGGGGGSTGAAGAGGATTATTTGGGCTCAGGAACAAGTAACAGTGATCCCATGTAGAGGGGAAATGACTCTGTTCTATTGTTTAACAGGGAAAGGTTATGAAACTGAACCAGGAACAATTGTCACTGAAGGCAGCTGGAGTAGCATCTGTGTTCAGGCAGAACAAACCACTAAAGTATTGCTTCTAAAGCTCTTTCTCCTGGAGGATATTTTCAAAACTGCTTCAGCAGAAGTTTRTATCTTTACCCTCCCAATTTATAAAACAAACAGACAAAACACCAAACTCAAGGTGTATTTTTTTTTTCCTTCAGAAGTATTTTATGGAAAGAAAGTCCTTGAACAGATACTTATATACAAACACATGAATGTATAGATGCATAAATGTACCAGCATTTCACTTAAGAAAAACCTCAAAAGGCTTAGAAAATAGAGAAATCTTATTGTTCTTACTGTCATAGTAACAGAAATAATTCGTTTTTATTCTAGGGCAATTGACTCATGCTCTCACAGCATTTCTTTAACAACTCATGCATTCATAAAAGAATGAAGAAAAGTTCCTATTTCTCTGAGGACTTCTGTTTCACATGGGATGGCTAAAACATGGTTGGTTTTTATCCTTTTTTTTCCTTCAATCAACTTACTTAAAGAGTTTAGCAGATAATTTCTACAATTAGAGCCTGCACCATAAAACCCTGCAGTCAAGAAGGCTCTGGGAGCTTTCATAGAATCCCTAGAGTAAAAGCTCTACAGGGGGAATAATTTTGAGATAATTAGAGCAGTAGTACAGCTTTATGCAAGAGAAATGTTATTTGAAAAAGTAATTAGATAATTAATGCACACAGCAGAAAACTCATGCCTGCAAAAGCATAATGCTYAGCTCACTCATATAGAATTATTACAGAGCCACCAAAAGCAACCCCCCACTAAACAACTACCAGAAACATGTCAGAGGTTTGTGAGTTTGATTTGGTTTTGTTTTTCAGAAGAAATTCACAACTGAACTTTCTTACCTCCTTGCTAATCCAAAGTCAATAATTTTAATCTGGTTTCCTGTGTGATTTACACATAGTATGTTTTCAGGCTACAAAAAGAGAAAAGGGTATTTTTAGTTAAATATTTGCAAGAGAGATCTAGCAAAAGATAAGGGTATAAAAGTATAAAAGTCCTTCCACAAAAAGCCACAAAAACCAGATCAAATGCACCCAAAATTAATTTTTTTTTCCAATTAGAATATTTTTCAAGATGGAGATGCAGGGGTGATGTGGACCAAACTTATTACAACTACAGAACTGTCTATGAGCCAAGCTGGTCTAACATCATTTGTGTAAGGTGCTGTATAAACAAGCAGGAAAAAATCAGTTTGTATTTTTGTTTAAAAATATAAATTATTAAGGGATCATTAGGAAACCATTGCAATTTTGCTGCAGGTTGGTTCCAGGCAATAAAAAGTACAAACTAGAGAAGATGACTGAACAGGTATTTAAACACTGTTACAAAGAGGTAGGGGAATGGGGGGAACATTGGGCATTTCTAGCCAAGGAGGKTTTGGGTGGGGCTTTTTGTCATTGATGACAAAAGGGGATTGCTTGATGCTACACAGAATGAAAAGTGGCTGATTTGAGAAAGGCAAAAGCCCAGAATCCTGATCATTCTGATCATTCCAAGCAAGCTACTGAAGAGACACCAGCAAAAATTAATGAACCTCTAGAGCTCCATTCTCTGTAGCTATTAAGGCTATTCCTTTCTGACATGASTCCCTGAAATGAGAAATTACTCTTCAGTAATTAGAGACTCTGTGGTGCCTAAACCAGCACCACTGAAGCACAGAGAGCACAAACAACTGACCTTCAGATCTAAGTGGAGAATATAATGCTGGTGCAAGTARTGGACTCCTTCACAAATCTGTTTGGTGAACAGGATGGCATCCAGCTCGGTCAGGTGGTAGTTTTCATCTGTGATCCGGTCAAATAATTCCCCACCATCAAGACTAAAATTTTGACACAGAAAAGCGTTAAAAACCCTAAAATTCTGCATTAGCTCAATTTATTTCCAAGTTGGGAATTARGCTCTGTAATTGAGGCGCCTAACAAAACAATATAAAGTGTATCAGCAGCCKCAATCACTTATTGAAATTAAGTATCAATATAAATTCAAAAATGGAAAAGTTGTCACTAACATTTGGGGGGACACGTGTCAAACCCAAACCCAYGTGACCTGGTGATCCTATGGGACCTGAAGAACCTCCAGGGAGTACTCAAGTATCTGTTACTGGCTCATCTTATTAGTCATGGGAAAATAAGTCTTCAACCTACAAAATTTACTAAATGACACTTCTCAAACTGAAAGCTGTTTTACATGAGCTGAAAATTGAATTTAATTCCGCACAGAGGCTAAGAGAAAATTAGKCAGACATAGAGCTCTGACAAGCTTTTAACCTGAAGAAATTACCATTAAAACATTGATTTTTCCTTCTACAAGTGAGATCAACTCTCTCTCAGCCTGGGAAACTATTCACTTCTTCACAACTCAGAATTATCATTCCCTATTTCCTTTAGTGACCTGAGAAAACCCAAACATCTGACAATTCCTGAGATCATTKAAACTTACTATTCCATGATCAAAGTGATATTATTTTTGGCTTCAAAAGCATCATAAAGCTGGATCAGATTCACRTGATTTAACTGGTTCATGATGTTAATTTCATTTTTTACTTCCTCCTGAAAAAAAACCCAAAATAACAAAAAAATGAATAAAATATGCTGTTTAAATTTCACCATACCAAAATAGATATATTTGTAAAGCCCAGGTCTCATGGGGGTTGGAGGATTCATTATGAATACAGGAGGTGATGAACAGTCACATCAAGCCCMAGGTTTTGCAGTATTTGACAGTACTCAGGGCAGTGGCGTTGGGGTGTGGCAGGGAGGGCAGGGTCAGAGCTCCCAGCAGCTGTGGTTACCTTCTCTTTGGCTCCTTTCACTTTTATGATTTTGGCCGCCAGGTTGAGCCCCGTTGATATTTCCGTGCACTTGTGGACTTGCCCAAAACGCCCCCTGTGGATGCGGAGGAAAAGAGGGGAAAGCAGCTCAGCACAGCTCAGCACAGCTCAGCACAGCTCAGCWCAGCWCAGCWCAGCTCAGCACAGCGAGCTCTACCACTATTCTTATCGCTGAGCAAAAATAACCCAGGACAAAGTGAACGGAGTCGGGTGGCCAGCAGCATGGAGCTCCTCTTTCTCTCAGCTTATGAAGGATTAGTTTTATCTTTCCAGCCAGTTGTTCAGTGCTTACATTAAAATATTAAGCCCCGTTGGTCCTGCTGAGGTATGATGGCCTGGCCATGCTCTGGCTCTCTTCTGTAACTGGACCCCCTCGCTGTCCTTCAGGGATGTGGCAGTGGGTATATTAACAAGGATATTTCTGTCCTGATCTCATAACTTTTTAAATGACCATAAGGCCAGTAACTGTAGCCACTCCACAGGCTGCATTGCTGGCATGCTGTAAATTCTCCCCCATGTCATGCAGATACGTTAATGCCCCTTGGGATGATTTCTAAACACCATCCTCCCTGCTATTGCATCACATTGCTTATACTTATTAAGCCATATTTGTATGTGGATCAATGTGTAAATCAAGCCTTCTTGTCACATAAGTAAGGATACCAGAATACAAAAGCTGAAGCAGCTGCAGACTTCCTGTGAGTGAAAACCAAACATAAGGTCAAAATAATTATAACTCTTCCTTAGTTTTCTCTAATGTGCAGTTCAGCACATAAAAAAAAAAAAAAAAGATTTTGGAAGCTGCCTGACCCAAGGGGCTTTGTTGACTGAATCCTTTGAATCTGTCTGCCTTAAGGRTACAGGTTTTTCTCACAACACCAACTGAGAAAACAGTCATCCAAGATGGCAGCGAAGCATCAGAAAATGAGACTGGGGCAGAAACAACCATCTAAGGGACACCCTTGATGTGAGAGCAGCTATGACAGCCCAAAGGCTTCAGGATGAACCCTCTCCCTCTGGCTGCAGGGAGCTTGTCTGTGCCTCGCACACACCTTGGGGCCTGCTGCAGAGGACAGCTGGAGCTCTGCTGCTCCCTGCATTTGTCCAGCAGCAGAACAGCACAGGGACAGTGACACTTACCCCCCCAGGACCTCATGACGACACACGGAGTAGCATGTGGTCACCTCCGCTTGCTTGACACTGACCATGCGGTGCTCGAAAGGAGCTGGAGGAGAAGGGCTGTCATCTGCAGAGGAGACAAGAAAAAATTACACCTGATAATCTTTTAGTTGTTTTGTGGCAGCTGGAAAGCTGCACAAATAATCAGTGCTGAACAATGAGAACAATGACTGATGAAATCACAACGATCCTCTCAGCAGCGAGAATTTTGCAGACAATTTCCAAATTAAAGCTGTGATTATTAACATTACAACTATTAAGTTCAGTCATTTTGTGGCAAGCTAAATTGCCTGATGTCCAAGGTTTTCTAGGGTAAAGCTTCATTAAACCCATTTTTTATGTCCCCCATTCAAAGCAATTTTACAATTAATGTCCAGGTGTCTCAGGCTGTATTCCACTCGCCTGCAGCCATTGCTCAGAACACCAGACCCAGGTCAGGCCCATGTCTGTGCATTCTGGAACACACACATATATGTGCTGAGYACTCCCTGAGCCAGTGCATTGAGTGTTCCCTCAGGAACCAAGAGACCCATGGCCAAYAACACAACAGGACACAGTAAGAAACATTTCCTGCAATACTTTTCTGTGCTCTGGCTCTCCAGTCCAGAGTTGCTAACGTGTGCCTGGTTTGCATTGTCTATCTGAAGGAACAAATGCTTCATCCCAAGAAAAGCGGTTTTTTCAGAATTCTCACACTTCTAATCACACATACATTTCACCCTATTTTATTTTAATTTTTTTTTTGCTCAGAACACACTTTAAAAGGCAAGTTACTATTAAAAGAATTTGTACCAATGTAAGTTGTTATTTACATCATCAAAGGTACCCAAGGCAAAAAGCTCTTGAAGTGTAAGACACAGGTGTTCYACTGAGCACTGCTCCAGTTATTATTGTCTATACAACAGGCAGGAATAGCACAAAATCCTCCACACACAAGCTTCAAAAGTAGCTGTGAGGATCTTACCAATGATTTCCCCCTGAGTGAGAAGAGCACTGCCAGCTTCCAGTGGCTTCATCTTCTCCGGTGCAACTCCTGTACACTGCCGAGCCTCACGTCTGCTTCCCCCTGCAGATGCAGACTCAGATTCTCTCCTCTCAGAGTTGSTAGCTGTTGGGGATTTTTCTGCTTTTGCTGTTTCTTGATGGACCTTCACTTCTACCCCTGCATCTGTCACAGGCTCCTTTGCAGAGGTATTCTGTGAGGTTTGGGGCTCGCATTTTAATTCTGATTTCTCTTCAGCCTTTTTGCCTGGTTTGGGCTTGCTCAGGAATGGTTGCTGCTTCCCTGTTTGAGGTACAAGTTCATTTTGCTTATTGTCCCTTTTAACTTCTGAATTTGGCTCGGTGCTGTTGTTTTTAGGACTCTGGTGGAGTTTTAATTTGTCAGGCAGCTGTTTGACTCCTTTCAAGTCTGCTGGTGTGGATTTCACTTTAGGACCTTTACCTCTGTTGTCACTTACACTTCCCTCCTTGGTCATCTCTGTCTTTTCTTTCACATCAGTCATATGCACACTGATGGATATCCTGCAGAGCAAACRGGAGACATTTGATGCAGGTGATCAGCCTGGTTTTTGTAACTTTGTGGGGGAAGAAAAATCTCTATTTTTCCAAACCCATTAATTTCTACAGTATTAATAAAATGTAACTGTAGCAATCTTAGGAAAGACTCACAAACACTGCGGGGAGAGCACCAAAAAACATGGTGATTGTTTTTCTGTGTCCTCAGCTCTCTGTATGTCTGCCCTTCTGCTGAACAAAATGTCTCACCCTGTGAAGAGTTAATCCCACATTTGAAAGCTTACCCACTTTTTGTAATTATGACAGTTGTCTAATAAAACACCACTCATCTGGGCAGAGAGAGGATAGTGATTGCCTTCACAAATTACAGCTGATTATCTAAATGGCTGGCTGTTCATATGGCTCTACAAATCCAATGGTTTGCATGCACCCCTTCCCCTTCCAGCTGGCTGACCTGCACACTCAGCCATCTGTGTTGGGGTCTTCTGATGGAATAGCATTCTTCCACAGCTTTCTCTTAAAAAAATCTAACTTTGATAAATTCTCTCACTCCATCAATACTATTTTCCTTGGCATTTTAGCTACTGGCAAAGTTCAATGATTTTTTTCCCTCTTACGTTGCCTGAAAAATACAGGTTAGAACCAATTCTCCTGCTCCTAAACTCCATCAAAGACATTCATGTGATAATGTTTGAGTCAACTGTTACTGCTCCAACTTCATGAGCAGTCTGATTTTACTGAGGCTGAACAGAAACTTGTGAAGTTGTAAAGTAGATTTTATACAGCAGCAAATGAAGACAATTTCTGATATCTGGGAGAGTATGTACCTCATTTTCACAAAGGTTATTGCCTCTTTCGGTGGAGCAACCTCATTACAAAGATGTTATARAAGAAAATGTTTCTGCTTTTGTGAAACAAGAGTCTGAAATGTCTCATTTTCTTCACCTTTAACACCCTGCTGCTGCTCTGGTGTGAGCTATGAGAGCAGCTGGACCCAGCTCTGAGCAAACACTTCCTCTGCTATCTAGACAAGCCTGAACTCAGTGGGACTCTCGGCATTTCTCCAAGCTGGGGAACACAATGTTCCTTTGACACCTCTGTGTGGGCTTACAAACTTCATTAGAAGTTGCATCCATTTTAGAGAGGAGTTTACCACCCTCGTGTGACTTCACACTCCAAACCATGACAGTGCTCTGGGCAGGAGGGCTGCAGCTGCGCCTGGGGTTTACTCCAGCCTCTGCCTACCTCCCAACCCAAAATCTGGGGCCCAGACACCAAATTTGTACACATGAACAATGGAGCAATTCCCCACTCAAAGTCAAACATACATTTGGGAGTATGTATGGATGAATGTGTCTATCACTCCCACACACATACAAATCACTTGATAGCCACCCATCCAGACAGAGAAGGCATTGGCAATTAAAATCTGCCACAGAAGTTCCATCAGTTGGGATTTAGTTGGTAGGGGTCTTTTGGTTGTGGTGTTTTGTTGTTTTCTGCCGTGTGGGTTTTTTAAAATTTAAATGAATGGGATTAAAATAAAATCCCAGATAAATAATCCAAAGGAAAATGGACTAAGAAACATGATGAAAATATTAGCCTAACAGAGATGAGTAAATGAACAATCCTTAGGCAACCAAGACATTGAAAACACTGAGGAAAACAAACACATGTTCTTTGGGTTTGTCATATACTAGTAAATATCTCAAATTCTTTTTCACCCCTTGGCRATAGAATCAAAGGAGCTGGGAAGGAGTGAGTGGTTGATAACTACTTGAGCTCTTCTGCTGTGGTCACCTTTCCATGTCAGTACACAGAAGTGCTGATATCTCAAACCCCTCCCTCCCATCTGATTCCTGAGCCACACAGAACTTTACACAGGGCCCTTTGAGTCTCTTGCCTTAATCCTTGTAAAGTCTCCCCACTCCTATCCCATCATGGGGGAGCTGCCTCCTTTAATGGCCTGGCTTTCCTTTTTCTCCTTCTAACACATGCAAAGGTTTTCTAACACATGCAAAGGTTTTCTAACACATGCAAAGGTCTTTCAGGCCCCACAGAAAGCCACCAACAAGGCCGTTACCTGGTATGTGTCACTTCACACCCCGTGTCAGATATAGCCCGGGATGTGGAGGGCACAGCTTCCCGGGATGCCGCACTCGGCGCTGGGGGTTTGTTTTCATTCTTCCCAGGTTTCTGGTGAACAAGCTGCCTGGGACACTCATCAAGGTGTGGGGCTCTGTCCACGTTCTGTGCTTTAGCAGGAACATTTTGGTTGCCTGCGTGATCTTGATGTACGAAGGGGAGACCGTTGTGTTGGTTCAAAGCTTTGACACCGACGTCCTTTTGCTGTTGACAGCTCTTAGAGCTCTGGGTTTTGCCAGCACCTTCTGCCTGTGCACCTTGCTGCTGTGCTGTCCTCTCTTTAAGCTGGGCTTTGGAGTCAGCTTTATGGGCAATAGCACTAGATGTGTTCACCTTCTCACATGTTCCCTTGTTTTCATCCAGCTTTTTCACACTTTTTGTCTCTGAATAAAAGAATCCATTAATAAACTATCCTTGGCAGAAATGACAGCAAAACAGAGAAGGAATAAAGCAACCCATCTCTCAAAATAACCTACAGAGTTCCACCTGAAAAGTTAGCAAGAAACCTCCCAAAAGGTTTAATATCCWTACACCATCAGGCTTGAGATACTGTTAATGCTCATGGCTTAAAACCAGAGATTTAACTGCTCTGGCTTTCCAGCAGTGCCACAGATTGAATTCTTAAAATGAATTAAATTCTTGAAATGAATTCAAAAATTAATTTAGTTTCCTTAAACCAAACAAAACAGCTGTAAGGCTCAAGTTCATTGTATCTAAAATCTGAAATCACTGTGACCAAAGGTGGCAGGTAGTTGAGGCACAGCAGATCCTGCAGGACCCTCCTGTTCCCAATATACATTCAGTTAGAGCATATATACCCATATATATACCCAGTTAGAGGGGTAGAGACACACCCAGCAAGACTCCAAGGGACACTGAGACATTGCCCACCTGCAGTTTCCACAAAAGGACTGAAASTTTCTTCATTGCCTTCTCATGACAATGGCTGTGATTATTAACAGTGGAAATTTCTAGAGTAATTTCTGTCAGCATTCAGCATGCCCCGGTCACCAGCAACCAAGATTTATTTACGATCCCATATAGCTTTGGAGTCAGAATTGTGACMATTTCCTTTATGTTTGTCACTTCCAAAGTGATGAAGCTAAAAAGGGGATTGCCCCTAAGGCAAAGGATTCTCTGACAATTTGTGAAGACAACAGCATGACAGGGCCTGCTCAACATCACATTCACCCTGCTGCAACCCCACAGGCATTAATAATGGATGCAACAGGGCAATGCCCTGACAGATGCACCCTAAATAGAAATCTGGCCCTGACAYGCCAATGAAACTTGCTGATCAAAAAAAAAGATATTCCCAGTGTCAACACATCCCTTTTTCAGAGAGGGGGAAGAGGGAGGGCCGCCTCAGATGTATTAATGGAAAAGAACTTATTAGGTTTGCTATGTGATATGGCCACTATCTTCACAGTATCTCCAAACATGCTCTGCTCCCTGAATTCAGCTCACTGAAACCCAACTCAAAAAACCCTGYCTCTTCAGCTAAACAAATGTGCTCCTTTTATTTTCTTTATCTCCTAGCTTTTTGTGGTGCTTGATCCTGGGGATAAATCATCTTGTGAAGGTGGTGAGAACAATTCTATTTTCCCTGTAGTGAGGGGCAAAGTTACTCAGTTACATTTGAGTAATTCAGGTAGTGGGAAATAGCAGGCTATTAATTTCCAGTTTGTCTGCTGCACATCCTAGAGTCAAAGCTTGCAGCATGCCTGGAGTGATACATACCTTCCAGCACCTTCTTGCTTTCAGTCTGGGTTCCTCTGTTACTAAGCACATGCTTAGGCTTTGCACCACTCTCCTCAGCCTTATCTTTGGCCTAAAATTGACAGGGGAACACAGAAATAAGTTACAGCCCAGAGTGTCCATGTTCCACTAGGTTCCTCCAACTATGTAGGCATTCAGACTCTGTAAARTGGACAGTAACACCTCTGAAGTTCTGAATCATTAATTACTGCTGTGTTTACTTCCTTTTACTTCCTTTTTCCAATCTCTCCCAGTTTTACAGGCAGGCATCCTTCTAAAACATGACACAGCTAAATACATTAGCTCATTGCTTTCCCAAATTTTCACTGCCATAGTTTTTGCCTCCTGTCATCTTTACTCACATTAATCAAAAAACATGATGTGTGAAACATGAGAGAGTAGAAAAATAAATGATACTGTATTTCAGTTGCTTTTTGGCTGGTGACAGAATGAAAAGTAATGTTTCTGAACGTACTTGCCAAAACATATTTTTCTCAAGGTATCTCAAAATCAATTATTTGACCCAATAGAGGTGATACCAAAAAAGAGCCTTGAGCTTTATGGCAACCCTTGTGTATGTACTTGACATTTCACAGGTCACCTTTAGAATTATTAAAAACAGATTAAAAAGAAGATTTTTAAGCAGTGTTTTTCCCCCAATTAATTTGAGAGGAGAAATATTTTGTTATAGGACCACTAAAGTCTTAATACAGCATGGTGAAATCACACAGGTGAMATCAAATTAGAACTGAATACTATTTAGCAAAAAGCAATACACAAAACAAGGAAAAGGAATGATATTTTCTGWGGTTGGCTAATAGTTAAAAATCTAGTGATGAGCAGCATCCTATCCTGATTTGTACAAGCAAGTAAGCAACATGTAAAGTATTTCTGCACATAACAGCAAGAGAGCTGCACATCAGCCCTTCACCTGTTAGTAAAAGCAGTGAAGGATTTCATGCACCAACCCTAGAGATTGCACAGAGCCTCCCCACCTCCCCCTTCCCAAAACACTCAAAGAGGAAAAGTAGTAAAAAAACATTACCCTTTTTATTACAGCTCTAATCAAACCTGCAACAATGACCAGGGTGAACATTATTCTTGCACAATCCTACATCCAAAGAAAGCCTTGGGTAAGTGACAGTTTAATRTCGGGGTGTTTTTCTCTGTTTGGTTTTTAAGTAAGAAGTTAGAGGTTTGGAACTTAGAGAGCTCAATTCATAGTTTCTTGTTGACTCCAACCCCACAAAATTTCTTCCATAAGCATTCTCACGGCATCCCTGGAATGCTGTTAACAAAGCTTCACCCAGAAATGCAAATACAGCCCCCACCTCCTCCCAGCCCAGCCCCAGCCAGCCTRTGATAAGCAGCACCCTGTTACAAACAGCAAAGGCTGGAGAACAGGAACAAGCAGGCAGCAAGTTCTTTTTCTGTGCTCCCCTTGCAACTGTGGAGCTCTTTGGCCATCTTTGTGCTGCTATCACACAATAGGCTGCAAAAAAAACAGAGCCAAGTCAGCACATGGCTCAGCACAAGGCAATTTGTTCTTCAGTTCACCTGTGCTTTGCTCCCCATTTCCCAGCCAGGTCACGTACACACACAACCTCACTAATTCGAGCCTGTTCAGATATCACTCAGCAGTCTGTGATCAAAGCACAGACTTAGCTTAAGGTCTTAAAACYGACCCTATGTTCTAATTTCAAAAAGCGCTCATGACCAGAAACAAAAAAGGAGAACAGTGATGGTCATATTGCAAAAGTGGAGTTTGCCATAAAACTGCTCACCCACTGCACCCTCTCTGTTCTCCAGCCAAGGTTAGAGCCTGGGACACAGACCTCTACCCCATCCTAGTCCAGGTCATTCCACCTCTCASTCTCTACCTGCCCACCCACAAAATCAAGCAGAGGACAGTATCTGTCTCCAGGCATTTTACAGTGACTGCAGGCAGTGTCTGTAACAACACAGCTTTACCCAAAACATATCAGACGTTCCCATTTCTCCAAAAACCTATAGAACTGAAGCTGGAACTGCAACTAAGAGCTTTAGCTCTACCCAAATTCAACGTTGATAACTAATGCATGATTTATTGTTCTGAACAGTAATGGATGCACTTTATAAATTCTTCTGTCTCCTAACAGCCAGCTCACTTGTCAGCCTTTGGCACTTAAAAAGGGAGATCAAGAGAGCTTTGAAAGCCTGACAAGGTACACTGCCTTCAAGCACTACCCTCTTCTTCTAAAAGGTTAGATGCACCTTCCAATCAAAACATTTTACAGTTTTGGTGAAAAATATTTGGATTAAGATACAAATGGACATTTTCCCTTGAGCTAAATTCTCTTTACTGTAATCACATCGTTACATACAAGGAGATTCTTGGAATGAATAAACATATCCCAGCTCCTGCAGTTTTCCTCCCTTCCATCCCCATGGCAGGATAGAAACCATAGTGAAAAATGGAAACTCCCATTACCTAGAACTAATTCCAGTTGCCTCTAACTTTTAAAACACAAGATTAAGCTATTTTAAAACATCATATCAACTAAATACAGGTCTTGTCTCTTCCTCCCTCACTGTCCTYAATAATCAAGAAATGCTTAGGAACTGATGTCTTGGGAACTTGAAGACACAAGAACTCCTTGATTTCAGGAGTAAACAATGTCAATGGAGTTGATAAAGTCACAATTGCCCCATAAAAATGTAGCTAAAGACAACTTAGATGTCTAAGGACATGTATGTCTGCCCAGTAATATGACAGTAAGTCAGCACAGGTTTCAGGAACTGGTGCTATGTTCAGAACTCGTGAACAAACAAAAAAAAAAGCTTCTAGTATGTTACTCATGGTTTTCACACTCAGTCACTTATTTGGGTGCCATTGCCGAGCTTTGAGCACTGGTAGGTGCTGAATTTTCCTTTACAGTAGCAATCTCCTCACAGTCATCACAGGACTGCCCAGCACACTTGAGGAACCTCACACCCTGGACTGCAAGGCATGTTTTGAACTTGGTCCCTGCCTTAAGARCCTTGAAATTCAAAGGTCCCAGCAGTAACCTGTACCAGCAATACAGAAAGGAAAACCAGAATTAAACATCATGCAAGAGACTGACTGGAGAGTCTAAAGTCCTATCTCATAAAGTGAAATATGAAGAACATAAAACTAAACCAACCTCAACAGGGATTTCCAGCAGACTCCCCTTCTTCCAGGGCACAATGCCTTTGAGAATGAAATCCACTACTTTAGAATTTTTTARTACTTCGCCCACAAATGTAATAACTTTATCCAGAGTATCAACCCTTTTTTCTATCTTTGCCAGCCTCTCCTTATGCTTGGAGGCATCTAGCTGGGCAGCTTTCATCAGATTCAACACTTCTGAGCATATGCTGTGGACATCAGCCTGGGCAGCACTGTCCGGTACCTTCAGGCCTTTCTGCATTGCATCTGTGTCATCAGGAGCTGCTCGGGATACTGTCAGCTTGTTAATGCCATTTTCTACATCAGCAATGCCTCTGTCAACTCGCTGCAGTTTGCCTGTCAGATCTTCTTGGAAATGCAACAGTCTGTCCATCTTTTCATTCAAGAGATACAGTTTTTTGTCCACCGAACTTAAACTGTTCACTTTTGTGGGCTGAAATTTKGTCAGGGCATTTCCCTCTGCAAGGTCCAAGCTCCCCGCAGACATTGTGTCCAGACAGCAGGAAGTCAGACAGATTAGGCTGGATTTTCATTAATCACWAGTTAGAAAATGAGGCTCTGAAAGTCCATCTTCTTCAGCTATTCCTATACCAGACAAGCTCACTTACTGCMGTCGCTAGAGCATATCATGAGATAGCTACTGCACAAAAGATTTATTTCTGTGTTATCTATTTCTTACTGTGTGCTTTCAATGATGGAGGCAATTTGGCACCAGACTATGTTTTCTTGTGCCTCCTTGACGTCATGAAACCATTTAAAATTCTTTCTCGAGTGGCTGTTGATRGGCAAGCATCTTAACAATGGCCAATGCCTGTGCAGGCCTCTGGAGGGAGGGGAGATGTTTTCATGGCCAGTTTTAGCTCTGTGATAATGAAAAGGTGCTAGAACGTTTCCCTTCATTAAACAGGAAAAATATAAAAGAAAACTGGCTGGTCTTGTGCTTAAGCTTGGAGGAATTCAGCTTKGTAGCATGGATGCAGAACACCCAGCACAGACACAGGGTGCTCTTTCAGTTGGCTGGCACTTGAATTTAAAAATAGAGTACAATGACAATGATCTGAAATACGTATCTAGCACCACCATGTCTTTGTCAACTGAAACTTCTAAAATTAAATCTTTCTCCCAGGTTATAAAAAAGAACCAAATGAAAAAAAAATCATAATGAAGGCACAGCAGAATTAGTCCAACTATTAACAATGAAATTATTAAATCATAAATCTTAAAGGATTTGTTACTGACTTGCTTTTCCCTTCTGAATCACAGCATATCTACTACCAAATTACAGTTACTGGAGAACAGAAAGAGTCACTTGACACTGCACAGCCTCCACTGCCACAGCTCTGAATGCTTTAGAAACATTAATGAATGTACCCTTCCAATAGCACACAGAAAGGGAGTCAGTTCTCTGCCACAGAGGATGAACTGTGGCATCAAGAGAGAGCAGTCTGTCCCATGTCAGATGTGACACTGTGTCACACGACCGTGTCTGCTTCTCCAGGGTGCCTCTGCGCTGCTGAGTGTTCGTACAGCAGGAAGGAGAAAGCAGTGGGGAAACCCTGCTACCACAGGAGATCTGACAGGACAATGGAACCGCAGCAAAGCCACGGCCTTTCGGATACTCAGCATGCCTCTGCCTCCAGTCCCCTCCTCATTCTTTGTAAGGGGCATATGGAAAGAAAATGCCATTCTTCAAGTTAATTTCTTGTAGGAAATGTAGGAAATGAGATAGGTCATTGTAGACATTAAAATCCTTCCCACAGAGTAGTAACAGCATTAAAATTACCCTCTCAAGACAATGTTGAGCTYTTGCCACTTCTCTAAGAAAAGAATTTTTACCTTTACAGTAAAAAAAAGTGTTACATCTACCAAGGCCATCATATAATTATARCCAGCCTGGTGGTTCTGTGGCATTAAGAGGTCAATAACCAGCTTTATCAAACACAGGAAAAGCTGTGGGACTTGGACTGTTCATCACCTTCACAGGGGAGTTTGAATACCAACCAATGGCTTTAGAAGAAAACTTGGCTTGGGAGTTGCTATTTCATGCCACATTACTTTTCCTGACCAAAAAAGTATTTTAAAGTCACTGGTATTTTCACAGTGGTCTGGGATAGAATGGTGTAAATTTTATGATATCTCATACAACACAGTAAAATATACAGCTCTATCTTGAAGCTTTAAGACACTGGCAATAAATGCCTTAAAACTTTACCACTGCAGTCAAAATCAGAGTTTCTAGCCAAATGCCWCCAAGTAATTAGTTCTTTCAAGCCTACAAACATGCTTCACGACAAAAGATAACACAACCAACATAATTTACTAAATCAAGAGTACCTGTTGAATGTTGTCTTCTTAGGACCAAAAGAAAGTAGTAGAATCATTGGATTGTTGCATGCAAAGTCAGACAACTTACAGCAAATGCTTCAACAAGGAAATAGCCACACAAAGTCACCCCCATCTGCACACTCAGAACTCAAGTTGCCACCACTAGCTATTCCAGGCACAGCAAATGGCCAGAAAACAGTGCAAGTACAACCAAAGAGCACAACTGGCTTCTGGGTGTGCTTGAGGGCAAATGGGAATCCTTCAAAACCTTGAACTGCCTCCTTAGTTATTTAACAATTGAGAGCAAAAACAGTGAATGCTGCCCAATTGTTATCAGCTAGTGTTATTATTCATAGAACTGCTCATTTATTCCTCCTCACATGCAATGGATTGGTGGTAAATGCTGTGTAAAGCAAAAAGTGGGCTTTCAAAAAAAAAAAAAAAAAATCCCTCTCCTTCTCCTCTGGATTCAACCACATGCCCTGTGTATTCCAGCTACATGGAACTGATTTCATCACCCAATAATTGCTCACACGTGCACTGAAAGATGTTTCAGAAAATGCTCTATAGAGAATTSTTTCTACAAATGTGCAGCAAATATTCCTTGTTAGTGTTGTCTGAGAAACAGGGAAAATACAGCTACAATAGCCTCCTACGCAGACACAGCTGTCTGACACTACTTACATCAAACTGTGCCTCCATAAGCAATTGCAAAATTACAGATGGGAGGAAGGACAGAGAAGGAAACATCATTTGGACCACTCTCTCCTCTTTTGCATTGCTGGCAAACACACAAACAGACAAAATGGCTCTGGCAGSTCTAACAGTTTGTCTTGCCTTCAGGATGATAATATGCTCAAATACTGGCAAAAMCCCTTTTATTCCTTTTGCTTTGAATTACAATAGCAGGCAACTGTTGTTCAGAACATTGATTTAGTGCCCAGTGTCCAGATCTTGCTTGAGCAGCCTGGAGAGGGTATTTATTTCCACTGCCAGTCCCAAGCCTTTCAATAGTTACAAAAAAACAAGGGAAATATCCTAAAATGCCTGACATCACAAAGAAACACAGCTGTTGTGACAAGTGCCACAGCCTCTTAAACTCACTTTTTCTCTGTGATGAGCTATTGCTTACAATGACATTTTGCAATTAGATACCACAATATGCTGTGCTTCATCTTCAAAACCTGAATTTCAGAGAATGTTGTATGAGCAACAAATACCACGGAATGCTTCAGGACTTCTGCAGAGAGCAGAGTCGTGCTCAGTCACCCCTGGTGGCATTGCCAAAACAAACTGGTGACCCACAAGGCTCCATCACAGTCAGGTGGAACTGGAATGAAGTTTCTGATCACCGCTGGTCTCCTGTGGGTTCCTGCTCATTTCTTACAGGTAACAAAAAATGAGCACTGGGATCTGGAGYGTGCAGACAACTGCCTCGATTCCACTGTCTGCTGAACTGAAATGAACTKCTCTGATACCTTTAAAACACCTCCAAGGTATCAAATATATCAGGAATGCAGAGAAAAGGAACACAAATCCCATAGAAACAGAGCTACAAGTGACTTTGAACCAATGATGCCAAAGAGACTTCTGTTTTCTAAGGGGGAATAAAGAGTTTATTCCTCTTTGGCTCACACCCCACACACTCTCCCAGTTGTGAGACAGATGTCAGAAAACAAGAGAAAAATACACATTCAACACAGAAAATCCACCATATAGCAGKTTAGTCATGATGCTTCCTTCTATGTCTGAACCAAAGGAAGAAAAAAACCCTCTAAGATGGGGTGGATTGAAAACAAAACGAAAAAAAAAAATCTACACCATGTACTGAAGTGACAGCAGAGGCTTATASCCCAAACAAGAAATGTCACAGAGGTTAAAACCAGCTGCTCAAACAGATCATCTCATTAGATTGTTGCAYTGCTTCCAACAACATTGTAAAATTGGAGATGGCTGACAATACATAGGTAAATGAAAAAATAACTTTTTACATGGCCTATAAAAAGCCAAAGTTAAAGAGACAACTTAGAGGCTTTGGGAAAAGTTTGCAGTGCAACAAAGTTCTAAGGAGATGGAGAACTCTATGTGGCAAAACATCAGGAGCTTACAAAAGGAAAAACCAGAGCAAATACCCTCAGAGCAGTCTGGCTACATCTGATAAACACTACTCAGGCAAAAAAAATTTCTAACAAATATCTTTTACGTATTTAGAAAACAGATGTCAGCTTTTTCAAATTACCATGAAAATCTACTCAATCTACATCTAATTGCTGTATCTCATCAACATACACTTCCTACCTTTTCCCCCAGCAAATGAAAGGGCTACTGAACCTTTCTAGGGTACYGAAGTTTTTGAAATAGTAAGTCTAGTTTCTCATGAACAGCATGAAAGGTAAATTTATTATCTATAGGGTAATGGTGCAGCAACAGACCAATTCTCACAATGGCAAGCGCAAAAGAGGCATTGGCTGTCATACAGAGGAGTAATTTCCAAAGGCAGGATATGCCACACAGCCTGGATAAATCCATCCAGTCCAATGGCTGGGTTTCCTGCTAGGAACTGGAACTGGACCACATCTGCTGTAGAAGGCCAAGAACCCCACCTTTAATCTATCACTCAAATCACTGCTGGTTGAAATCCACCGGCCTATAAAAGGATAACTGCTGGTATCCCCAGGTGACCCTGCCATGATACAACTCAGTGTTGTCTCTGTCACAACACAACTAGTTGTCGTGTAGTGCCAGAAACACTCAACCTTAGCAATCACTATGGAAACTTGGTTTTCAATTTTTACATATATTTAATGAGAGAAAACGGTTAACACAGTAGATTAGGAAACACCCTTCCAAGTCCTGCCTTCCTCCCCCACTTCCATTTCATTATTTTGCAGACAACTGAATCCAAGGATAAGTCTCCAAGGCAGCAGCAGAGCTAAGGATAGGTTACTGAGCCCGAGATCATGTGCACTATTGTAATGCATCTCTGTCAGGCAGCTGACAGAGCTGAACAGATCAATTATGACATTTCATTTACATCAAAGTGATGGGATTTCTAGATAACACTGTTTACCATTTGCCCATAGTCCTACCAGGTTGCTTTGGCTCTCAGGACACCTGTTGTCCATCCACATTCACTCGCTTGACCCCAAAGCTCATTCTCMACACCAAGTCTATTACTCACATAAACTACATCAAGAAACGCATWACTTTGAATTTTCATGCTCTGAAATTATTTTCTTTTTAAGCAGCTACTAAACTATTTAACTAACTTGGAACACAAGAGAGGTTACAGAAYGTTTCCCTGGTGCAGTGGTGAGGATTCACCCTCCCACTCCTCCACATCCTCCAACAAAGAGCTCTCCTCTGGAAACTGAACAAAGAAACCATGTTACTCATTCTGCTTTCTCTGAATTTCAGTGATTTTATAACTAATGCAGTCAGTTCCTCATAAAGCCTGCTGATTTTAAGTGTCAGCCATAAAAGCCAYCCTTGGATTCAAGAAGCCTCTTGTTTACAAGATGCTTTCTCAGTACTACTGGGAGCTCAGCAGAGAACCCTGAGCCCACTTGACACCTGCCAAAAGCTCTTGTGTCAAAGGCAGTTTGCTCAGGTATGAGTAATTCTAAGTCAGCAGGGATCTGTCACAATAGAGAAGAGTAGCCYTCGCTGTGAAGTAATGCCAACAGGAACAAAATCAGTGAAAGCAAATTCCGGCCACTGAAGTGATAGGATAGGGCTCTCAGGATGCATGTATAGGGCACACACCTGTTGGATAAGAAAGGGATATTTCTAGACAGTCAACTTTTCTGAAAAACAAACTTACATAATCCAGAGTTTGCTCCAAAACACATTAAAACCAGCACARTTGTTCTTGCTGACTTGAAATTTGACTGGCTTCAAGTCAAATCCCTCAGAAAAGCCCCTGCTTTGCCAGCAACACGCTTTTGTTTGAGAAAATGAAAATCCCCAAACTGCACTGTGCTTTCTTCACTTCTGCTCCCTTCCTACTTCAGATCTTTATAGCTTCRAGTCTGAAAAAATACAACAAAAATGCCCACCCAGAGCTGTACCAACTCATTAATTTGTAACCATCCTCCCCAACTTCACCTTTCTCACCACCATGACTGACAATTGTTGCAACAACATATTGTACTATWTTCTTTGCTTCTCCACTTACATTCCCAAGGTTGAAAGGCAAGAATTCTGTCCCACTTCTGCCCCCCACAGTTACTGACTAAGGTATGATCACCTCAAGCACAATTTTACATTGCGTTGCTTTAGGTCTTTGACAGGTAAAGCACACAAGCACCTCAAATCATGTTGGATGCAGCAGAATTAAGTGAAGGAAGTGTTCACAAGCAGCCCTGCAAGAGGCAGCCTCCAGCCTCCCAAACCATCCAACTGGATTGCAGTGTCCTTTGGCTACTGGAACACACCTCTGGAAACTCTTCCCAGGTGGAGTTTACAAAACTAATTACTGCCATCGTGGTGGGTCTTGTGTAAACTGGAGTCTCAGTCAATGAATTTTTTCTCTCACTCTCACCTGACAGCTCCCAATTGTGGTACAACAAATACCAAGYACTGTATTCACTGCTCTTTGCTAATAATGGTCCTTACAGAACTTAACAATGAGGGGATTTTTTTTTAAGTAAAAACTCTTTGACATTGCTATTCCTGATTAAAAACCAAACACCATGTTAAGGAAATTCTACATCAAGTAAATATTTATCTGTCCTATAATGAAGTCTATTATATGCTGTATTCACCTGCTAATTTACATCTGATATTTTRTTTTGACATCATTCACAAACACAGGAATAACTTCATCAGTTCAGGCTTAGTCTCAACACAACCTGCTTTGAAAAAGATACAGAATAAAAGAGTTTGTGTACAAAAACCAGTTGTTTTGCAAGCTCTTCTCAGYAATCAAAAGCTCACAGAAGCCCCTTGCTCTCCTTTGGATGAATGTTTCAATATCTGGTAAAAAGCAGAGGAATTGCAGCATCCATCTCAGATGTGAAAAACATCAGCTAAACTTACAATGGCATTCTCAGGTTGGAAGAAGTATACAGGAAACAAACAAAAGAATRTGATCTACAGAAAAGCTTGCCTAAAAGAACATTATATCACAAGCCAGTGGAATTTCAGAAAGCAACTAACAACTTGAATCAAGTTTGTCAGAGCAAGGAATGAGAAGGCAATTTTAAAAGTTTATCTCACTAAAACAGATAGCCTAAGAACAATTGGGTGTAAATTAGAAGCCTTGAATTAGTGCTTCAGGGGTATGATCAAGCACAGTGATTCATTTTTCCACCTGAAGTTAGTATCTCAGTAGAAATATCTGGTAAAAACAGAAATCCAGAGCACATTTGGTACAGCCAATTTCCACTCCCAAAACACTAAGCACCCCCTAGTGCTTCTCTGCAAGGCTTCTATCAGGACTCRGGAAGTTTTGCTTCTGAACCACCTTGCTACCTTAAATCAGCAGTCAACAGACTCCAGACTATTAATTTTCCTCAACCACACAGACATTTCTCTGCACTCATAGAAGGCTCCTGAATTAAAACTAATAAATCATGGATTTTAGAATACTGCTATTAGATCAGTGACRAATTAATCTCCAGCTGCACTGCAGAGACAGCTGTAGTGCAAATGCAGATACATTGATAGCAGTGCTGGACTACAAAAACAGCCCCAAGACCTGGCACCATAAAGACAAAATCACTCAGAGGAAAGCAAGCAAATAACGGTGCTGATAAAGGATCCAGGATATAAATGGTTTGGATTTTTTATTAGTTAATACCAGGAGTATTTATTATTAATGGGTAGTAGGACAGTGCCAGCCAGAAATCCAGTAACAGCACATCAAGTTCTTCTTGGTGTAAGAAATTAGAAGAGTAGTTAAAACATGGGGCTGGATKCTGGGAATGACTGCAGAAATATTGTGCAGAGAAGAAATCAAGTTGCAGCTGGAAAGAGTCCCTACACACAGTCCTGAAAATGGTGAAACACAGGGGGCTCTTGGTCTCGTTCTGCCACAAAAGGAGTGACAGGAAAATTCCARCCAAGTTTGTCTAAACTGAATCCAGTGAAGAGGGGGTTCTGCACTGACCATAACACAGATGAAAGTGCCCCAAAATATGTTCCAGTGGCCCACAGCAATGACTGACAGCTCACCAATGACCTACCTCATCAAGACAAGCCATCCCTGGTGGCCATGGTGACCACTGCCTCCTGCAGTGGGATGACCCACAGCCATTTGGTAGCCTGTGCCTCTGTTTTCTGGCACAAAAACTGATAATTCTGCATAAAGCAGACCCAGAAACAAGAAAGTCAGGCAGTCATCTGTACAAAGATGTAGCAAACTCTTTTCTTTTTACAGMAAGACAGATCAAGGAAGATGCAATTCAAGCTGTGCTGATTCCTAAAGAGGTGCTGAGAATTAACCAGAGCCCTGAAGYTTCCTACACTGGGCTTCAGCTGAAACTGGGAGCAGGAACCCAAGAAAACATCCAGAACAGAGTTATTTATAGAAAAAGGGCATTTCTTTTTAACTCTACCAGGCCCCATACAATACCAGTGAACTTGCAATGACAATGGTGGAAGGAATTGGGTCTCTGAAAGGAAGCACTCAGGACCCGAAACCAGAAGTATGCCTAAGTTGGTTGAGTACGAAAGCACATGTACTGCTCAAGCATGAACAACAAAACAAGGACACAAATGAGAGAGTGAAAGGTGAGCCACAAATATAAAAGACAACAGCAGGAGGGCCTGTTAGCTCCTGCTATCTCAATTCAGCCATGGAGAAGGTGAAAACAAACCTGGTTTGTAATGTCAGAGACTATATATAGTTTACWACTTTAGTTTCTGGGATATGAACTGTCTGAAAGGATACTCAATAGAATATATTTAGACTGCAGACCACTATACACTGGAGCAAAATTTAAATTGGAGCACATGCCATCTTCCTCTTGAGTTCCCACAAAGCCTGGGGAGACAGTGTCAACAAATGAGATGCTCAGAAATTTTTCAATCATGTATTTTTCTAAAAATCCCAATCCTTTGGAATGGCTTCCTACTTCCATCCATTTCTGTCAGCCTGTGTGCCTGAATGTGAGCCCTCCACAGCAGTGAGCACACAGCCTGCCACAACTCTGGACCCCAGGAGGGCAGTTTGGGGCCTGCAGTACATGGACTGTCCAGAGCCTGCATCCCAGAGCTGCTCTGCTGAGGAGAGGAGTCACTCCCCAGGTAAACAGGAGCCTGAACTGCACGTGCCAAGGYCTGATCTCCATCAGCAGCTCTGCAGTCCAAGCATCAACTGCACAAAATGGGAGTTTAAACAGATTAAAGCAAAGAACTGTTGCACAGTGCAAGACATTCAAAAACAATCACAYGAAGTTCAAGATTTCAAGAACCAACAGTATCTGAGGAGCTCCAAGTAACTCTATACAGGACTCAGAAAAAAACTTCAGAGTGGCAAAAGCAGCAAGATGTCAGCCCCCCCTGCCCCTCAACCACCCCCCCCCCAGAGTGGAGTGCACACCCCAAGCCACAAACAGGAATGAGGAGAGGAGAATCAGGATTAACTTATGTGAATGACTAGGTAACTTCAAATTTCTCATTAAGTGGCTGTGTCCTAAAATAAGTCAGGTCCAGCAAATCACTAGAAGAAAGACAGAGGCACCACCAAGGTTAAAAGGATTCATGTAGGTGAACATCAAAGCTGTTCAGCTCCAGAAAGAAAAAGCCTGAAGGAAGTGCAGGTGACTTGATCTTCAGATACATGTTAGAACACTCCTATCACTGCCTTCAAGAGTCCAATTAATTTCTGAGAAAAAAAATGCCTCATCTTATTACTTGAACACCAACACTCCTCTGTCCACTGTACCTCTGGCAATAACAGATTTSCAAGCAATTTGTAAACACACTCAGGGCACTGTTTGCAGAACTCCCTGGGGCTGTGAGTCCTTCCACAACAGCCCAGTCAGCTCAGACAGCCATTCTGAGCAGCAGCAGGCAGATCCCCAAATACTGCACCAGGAGACTCCAGCCCACAAACGTGCAAACAATAGGTTCCCCCTGCAGCCACTGACTTCAGAACCATAGACACACCCACCAGATCCTGCTGGGACACGCTCAAACCCAGGCTGACACTGGGAGAAGAGAGCTCTCACCAGGATTAATATTAAACTTACAGATTAGAGTGGTTCTCACCAGCTTTACTATGAATTGCACGTGTGGTCCAAAACTATTCATCCTTGTATGTTCTCTGACGGTCACATCCTCCAAAAGCATCCTTCCCTCTGCAATGAATTTGAGTACTGGCTTTGTGAACTAAACAAAGAATGATCTTCCAAGAGATAAACATAATGAGTTTGGTAAATGGGCCAGAGTGATGTAATGCAATGCAAGACATCCAAAACAAAGTTGATTTTGATTGTTAGTGCGCCGAGGACAAGGAAAACCAATAAATCAAACTATATCTAAGACAACTTTTACCTGTGGACCTTAATGTGTTTTCAGAAGACAAGCACCATTATCACTAATTTTACAKAAAAGGAAATTGAAGTAATGAATATGAAGGAATCACTCAGTCACCCAACAGATCAATTACAGAGAAACAAGATATTCTGAATGTCATTATAGTCTTCATTGCAAAACACTAGCTCTGATCTGCACAGAGCCAAGCCACAGAATGCCATGGAGACAGATAACTGCAGGACTGACTTATTTCCCCCGAGACATGATTAGTCAAAAAAAAMCAGGCTCATTTGTTTTTATGGTTCTAAGGCCACCTTCTGTAGTCCTTCGGAAACTACCTCTCATTTGCACTCATTCAGAAAAAAGCATGAGAAAATTGCATGGATTTCAGGCTGTTTATTACCTTTTACAAAAAGCTGAACACAAACAATTCAAACACATCATTATCTCTTCAACATGAAGAACAGTTGAGTTGTATATTCAAATTAATAGACCAAAATGTTTTTCTGCTATGTTGCCATTAATGGACAACAAAAGATGCAGTCACTGGGATATGAAATGTGTCTGGTCTTCTGAGCCATTCCGTTCCTTATGTAATATATGATAACCAAAAAACCCCCCATATTTTACTCGTCTATTAAATTCACTACATGTCATTACATCAGAGCAATTTAAGACTTTGGAACAATATCCTACTTATTGAAATCAGTAAAAATTCTGTCATTTTCTTCAACTGAGCCAAAATTTGGTTTATTGCTGTTGATTTAGTTCATTTACCCCACGGGCTCTTTAAAAAACAAAGATGATTACAAATACAAGCTCTTTAAGAAAACTTATTACAGCTACTATCAAACAAAAGACATGAGAAAATCCTTTCTTCAAAATTTTGAAAGAGAACATTTTTAAAATCCACAACAATCTGATTTATTCAAACTTAAAATGCAACTCCCACAATTATTATTATTCTTTTAATTTCTTGAAAATTACTGTATGGACATGACATTCTTTTTTAAGTTGCCTAAGTACATTTTCTGTTACTGATCCTTTCAGCAGCACAAAAAGCAGGTAAATGCAAACAAACTGCTGAAAACAAGTATTTTCCTAGACTTCCTACCACAGTAGCAATTAAAACTTAACTTCACAGGTAAGGTTTTAATGAGTAGCTTACAAAGGTAGAAAAGCAGATTCCCATTCTCTCTTGCACCAGTGGCGTCTCTAGGTTTCTCTGCTCTTACAGCGTTTGTGCTGTGTCCATCAGTGGCTCAGCTTTGGAGACAGCTCTGTTTTGCTTTGYTCCCTCAGACCTTTGCACAGTGGGGTTTTGATCTCACAGCTTTCAAGGACTACCCCAGAGCACTCTTTGAGGCACTGTGTGCCCACAGCTCAAGGTGATTGCACTGCTTTTACCACAGGTCAAATGGGCTCATGCAGAACTTGGCTGCTCATTGAACCACCTCAGTGTCAGCCCACCTGACAGACATTGCCTCAAAACTCACAGCCATATGACAACTGAAGCAAAAAGCTTTAACAACCAATCACCCCATAACTTGAATGTCAGTCTGCCAGCCAATATAACAAATATTCCAATCAGAATAAAAGTTTTAATGTGCAAAGACTCCCATGAAAAGTAAATTTATTTACGAAGGCAAAGCCTGCAGTCATCATTTCAGAAACACCTCCTTGACGCTGGCAGGTGTTTTGCAAGCCAACAGACCACACAACCTGGCCAAGAATGTCAAACACACACAACACTTTATAAAAGGCACAGAAACCAATTCTGTACCATCCAGAAAGTTTTCACTTCCAAACCAGGCTCACAACAAAGCACTAAGGAGTCCCCTTACCGTAAATCTCTTTATGTAATCAGAAACACAAAATCCTCCCATGCTCAAACGTAGGGATCTGTGCAGGGCAGATTCTTGATATAAAGTTCCCATTCTSTTTGGCTTGTATGGTGGTCACCCTGGTAGCCTGCAGCCTTTAACTGAATAAAGCTGCACAGCCTCCCTGGATCTTGCTAGAATTCTGCTTGTGTGATAAACCAGGCATTTCATCTTATCTGACACTACACCAGGCATTTCAATCATTTCACTGCCTTATCAGCAGCACTAARTTCTATCCATATCCCAGCAGTTCACTTCCTGAATCACCGATAACAGATACTCYAGGGCACGGAAACAATACAAGATGACAGCCAGACCTCTGGAGTCACTGAACAGTCCCTTTTTCAATTTCTTTGTTCCTTTGCTGATTTTCATCCAATTTTACTTTGCTTTAGCTGTGACTTAAGGACAGCACGTTGGCTCCAGCCATGCAGTGACAAGACTGTCATTTATCCAAGTGCTGTTCTATTTTTCAGTGACACTGAGAACTGCTGCAGCATATTGGCTTCAACACAACACAARTATTACACAAGTGGAAATTTCTTGTATTTCCAATTTCTTAAGTAAAGGAATGGAAGGAACAATGAATGGACACAAAAGGACTCTTCAGGAGGGTTCATCCTCCATCAGAATTCCCATACTTGTTTATGCCTTAAGCATTGTTTCTACATCTGAYGCCATGCACAGAGTCATTCACTTCAGTCTGTGAAGTACCTTACTTSCTTGCACAAGTTTGTATTGCCATGAAGTCCATGTTGGCATATTTGTGAACCCCTAGATATAGGATCTTTTTTTTTTTTTTCCTGCCAACACAGTTAAAAATACAGCCATATTGCACCCAAATGATGTTCCTTGTCCATTTGGTCCTCAGCTGATKAATTCCTTTATACTTTGCCCTATGTAAGATACATTTTTGAAAAATAGAGGTYTTACTTCTAAGTTGGTGTTCATGGAGGACAAATATACAAAGAGAACAGACATCAAGATGCTGGATGACCTAAGAAGGAAATTAGTTCTGGAGAAGCAGAAGCAAATCTGCTCTCAGTTTGAATCTGTGCCTTCCTTTCCCATTCAGCCAACAAGCTGTAATAGAATTCTCTGACTACAAGCTTCAAATGATCTAACATTAAGGTGAATCCATCAGCACGGGTACACAAAATGACAGCCTCTCACTATGGACCTGCCTTTGGTGGACAAGCACCTCAGGATGAGTACCAGGGCCTGGCATGGAYCACCTCTTCACTGCTTCAATCACACCACAAGTGTGTTTTACCACAGGATGGGTGCACATGCACTCTCCTCTGAAACAATCAAGAGAGCAATGGAGATAAGACACTGTACCTTTATCATTATGATCTAAGAGATGTCAGGTCCAGAGGTGTGGGTACAGAGCTGGCTGCCCCTCTCACAGCAAAAACAAGTGTTGTATTTCCAGCTGGGTTTGTACAGCAAGATAACAAATATGCTGTTAAAAACAAAATGAGACCAACATAAGTACAGACAAAACCAGAAAATGTGAGTGAGAAACTCTTGAATGGCAAAAGYCAGGGAGGAGATGGCCATGCTTGCTGTGCTGCGACAACAGTGTTTTTTACAGCCTGGCAGAAAATGCTTTTCAAGCTATTAAAAAAAAAAAAAGGTGAACAGGGGTTGCCTGAGGTACAGGATGGCTTGAGCACAGCTCATAGAGGCAARACAGCTCTACCAAGAGGTTAATAGTGTAACATCATGCTAAAGGGATATAGACAACCTGAGGCTGCCTCAGATGCTGGACTTASATCTCCAGAAATGTGAGACCAGCCTCAAATGCCAGATCTCTACATAATTCCTAACTCCATCTCTGTGTCTTGGCTTTCCCACCTGTAAAATGGAGTTAAACCTTTCCTAGATCATGGAATATTTTCACAGCTTTAGAATCTTTTAAAGGGCAAAACCAGAACATACATTTTAGGTCAAAACTGCCAAAATTTTTAAGACACATGCGCTTGGTGTACGCAGTGGCACAGGAATMCTGGTGCCCTGAGCTGAAAGCCCTGCCACTGCTGAACCATTCCACATGGACAGGGCACAGATGCTGTCGGCCTTATGGCAGCACCTGGAGCAGCATTGCTGGCACTGGGAACACCACCCAGCCACTCTTAGTGGAACGGGAGACCATCCACATGGGCATCAAGCTCTTGAACATGGCCTTCAGCTTTTTTACTAAAAGTAACTGTGTGAATTAAAGACGCCCATTCAAGTACTTAAGAAAAAAACAAGTATCAGAGCTGCTCAAGAGGTGCAGGGCTTAACAATGACCCTAGATTCAGGGGAAGGAAAGGAGTAGTTTTATATATTTGTGACTTATTCCAATAGCACAAATAACCATGCAGTTACTCTAGATTTAGTAAAGAGACACTATTACTTAATGTGGCAGCAGAGGCATGTACAGCATGCAAGCACCGTGCCATGGGGGAAAGCTTGCATGACAATGAGAATCCTTTAGAAACTTTGGCAAGAACTCGGGAACGAGCAATGCTCAGCCTGCGACCTTCCATTAGCAGATCTAAATACAGAACCGTAGTGTAAAACAACACCTTCCTGAAGTATTTGCATCAATTAATATTAAGGATATAATTATTATGATGACTTTCACGGATGGCTTTTTCTCCATTTGGGTTCTGAGAAATAAGTAATTTGGAGCTTCTCTCTCCCCCAGTATAAATTCCAGTCTCACAATGTAAGTTCTGGACTGTGTGATTCTGTATTAAAGGCAACAAATTAGTAGCAACTACGTAACTTTCAACCCACAACAAGGAAATATTTCACTTTTCACAAAGTTGAACATATTGCTGTGACAGGATACAGGACTATGTTTTCTTTAGTACCTGCCTGAAGTCTAACAGATTTTACATATAAGGAAATACAGAGTGTGGTGCCTTGCCCTGACATACTATCAACTAGAGGCAAGGAAAACGATCACTGAGCACAGGCTTTGTAGGTGCCACAAGACACCATTTACTTATAGAATAAATGCAGAACTTTACCAAAAATCATGCAYGTAACATCCAACAAAGGAAATTAAGATTGAAGTTAGTGCTTCAGCTTTTAAGGGAGTTTTTCYATAATCTGCTACACTTAAACTGCAAAACTCCACTCTAAAACTAAGACAAGTTAGCAGCATATGGAGCACAGACCAAGAAAAAGGAAGAAGTAAAGAGGTTATTATACCTGGCTTCCCCAGACAGCTGCTGACAGATTTGCCAACTCCCACACTAGATACAGAGTAAAATGAAGGGGCTCAGCATTTTTGAGGTGCCATCTCTCATTTCCCAGCATCATAATCCATGAACTAGGAGGAGGTGCACTGGTCCACAAACATCCAATTTTTAGGGAGTTTGTAATCTAAACAACATTCCTTAGAAGTAATGGCTAATACAAAGTATCTTCCTTCATGAAAATGAGGAGAAGCTTCAGTGACTTGGCATATTTCTTYTACACAAACTTAAGACTTACACAATCACTTAAGTATTTTGGAACCTTTTTGTCATTAATAATCAGGGGCAGGGAGCTACTAACACTGATGTGACCTGGCTTAAGTCACCATGACTATGCCCTCAACATGAAACTAAAGGTCCACAATTCTCTCCCAAAGGCACTTCCAAACCCTACTGATAACTTACCCTTTCATTACGCTTCCATCCATGCAACAAGCYACAGCTGAAAGCCAGCATACAGGAATGTCCCCAGGAAAATGCACACAGAATCAGCAGGCAGGGATACCAGAAATGTTCAGGTGCCYTTCTGTATCTGATCAGGACAAGAATTCAGGAGCCTGTGAAGACTTTGACTGATGAGGCATTTTCAAAGAGCAGTCAACTGCTGGTTGTCTCTGTGCCAGTATCAGCTCGTCTCTRGAGCTGCTCCACTCACAATGGATTAGTATTAAAGGACAAGCCTCCCCACCTCATTAATATTMATTTTATATTTTAAACTTCAGTTATACAAGGACTCATGACCAAGGCTAGAAGCCTCAAATTATATTCCATTTTTAAACCAGCAGCATTCACTCTAATTGTTGCAGAAGGAAAACACTAGCAGAGACAGCTTTAGGCAGGCTGCTTTTGTTTAAAAGAATACTATATAAAGCTTTGCTTTAACTTCATTAACCCACAAAGAGTTGCACTACAATGAATTCTGCCTGCAAAGCACAAATATAACTGCCAGCAAATTATAATTCTTTCATTATTCTGCTTTTGTTCCAGCAGCCAAAGTGAGTGAATATAATATCTACAGCTCAGTAAACTCACAAAAGGCAACTTACCAAGGGAAGACTTGAAAATAGCTACAACCACCATAAAGAAACCAAATTAAGAGACAAAATGACTCAATATGTACTTTGTCTCCTGGCAAACACTGGTAGGTGATATAGATGATTTCGCTTTGAGAGCTACCACATTACACAGCAACTCTGCTTTGATGGTCAGAAAAAAGGCCCAAAGGAGAAGAGATTGAAGYTGTCTCTGGATGAGGTCCAATTTTTGGGTAGCAGTGTCTTCCTTCTGTGAAACACTGACTTGTTACACAGGTCAACCCGAGAGGCAGTCAGCACCTGTACCCTTCTAGTCGCCACTGGTGAAAGAATGAACAGCAAAAGCAAAAGGAAAGACAAACTTTTCTCATTTTATCTTTACAAAATATAAGGTAAAAGGCAAGGTAGCTGTGGCACAGCTGTAGCACAGATTTCATCCTATTAGTTAACAGTCTGTTTGTTTAAAATGTGGAGGTAACTGGAACCAAAAGTATTTGACATCATGCTTCTACTTGCCTTCTAAAAAGCCCTCAGCAGGGAGAGGAGCAGACCAGGCACATTTCCCAGCATGGGATGAGTAGGCAGTCACTTGTATGGGATGATAGATTTTTATCTATCATAGCTCCTACTCTGCAGATGCACTATCATTAATTATCACATATCCTCTTGCCCACTCTAAGACAGTCACAGAGTTGGTAATTATCTCTCATTTAAKGGTCCCTAACTAGAGACATAATTTCTGTGAGTAAGCCCCATAAAGTACACATGCAGCACATGAATATACATRTGGAGATCAGAATTAAAGAATCTTCTTTAATGAATTTCAAATTCAAGGGTAAATAYTTCAGCTGTATTTTAACTTTGGCAGCCTGGACTGACAACGTTTTCCCCCTATCTTTAAATCAGTGTCCCCTAACTAGGTTCATTCTAGCCCTCAAAAACCTTCTTCACAAGATGTTTCCCCATTTTGACTCAGTTCTGAAAAACAAGGATTAACACTCAATCCCACTCCCAGTGGTGGTGGGATCTTGTTCACCTTCCATATCATGTCTGAATCTGTTTCCGATTGAAAAGCCCAGTAAACTCACACCTAAGGATACAGATGGGGAAGAACAAACACAGGAACAAAAGAACACAGCCTCTGGAGAATTCCTTTCTCAAACCACTCAGTTTCTAGGTATAAAGGAACTGCTCAATTCTGGAAACGGAGTAGCAGTATCCTTACTCCTCTATAAAAAAATGCAGCAYCTCTCCAGTCACTGTCCTTGTTCTCCAAACTGCCCTGCTCCTCCTCCCAGCTCCCAAGAGCTGAAACAATGCAGTGCTTCCTTCACAGTGATATCCCACAGAAGGTGTCCACGTCACTCTCCCAAACTGCCTGAACATACACGATGGGATTATTAATTCCCATCATCAGACCTTTCTCCATCCTCTAGCCAAGTCCAGCTCGTCTTTTCCCTACCCTCTCCATTCCTGGCTTGCTCTCTCTGGTCCCTGCCTCCCCCTCATGTCTGGAGCGAGCCACAATCACCTTCCTGCCTTTGCTATATAAGGAAACCCCACTGCAGTTCCAATGCTGGCTAATAAGGAAAACTGCATGCCTGAAACCCCAGAAATTGAGATTACAGTAATCATAATACAGTAACAGTTTGACAGTGGCCTTTTAAGTCATTGTGCTTTTGCATATTACTGCAGTCACAGAGTGCAAGCTGTCAAAAACCCATTAAGATATCACAGCTTGATCAGCAAGAAAAAGCACTGGTAAGCTGACAAGCAGCCATCAACAATCAGAAGTAATTAATCTAATATAATCTCAACCCATCTGTTAGTCTCACAAAACATAATTTTTATGACTTTCTCAGATTCCCAGTGTTCAAATAATGAATTCTTGTTCTTGTTTCCAAGGAATGCATTTGTGACACAGGCATTCAAAATAGAACATGTCCCCTGCTCTTTACCATTTGCTGTATTTTTATTTTCGATCTTTCTGTAGTTGACAGGAGTAGGGTTCTGCTCATTTGCATTTCAAGTTCTTGCAACACATTAATAGGCTAATAAAGATTTTAAAAGACAAAATATTTTGAGAYTCATTTTCCTATGTACTATTGCCATCAGTCTCAACCACTGAACAGCATGAATTGTTCAAGTATCTGATTCCCTTTCCAAACTCCTTTAACCTTTTATTTTTTTCCAGAACTACATTTAGATGCACACGCATGAGCTGTAAGCAAACGTGAGCTTCCCTGTTGCTAAGTAACTGTGTGCYAGAGCCAGCACTGCCACTGTTGTAAGCAACAGCACCACAGCTGCCAAGTTTGGAATTTGGTCAGCGTCAAGAAATGTAAGCTAAATATTTTGGATGAGACTCCCAATCTTCTTAAAATGGGTGTGAGCAACAATGAAAGCAAAATAGATCTCGACATGACCAGACTCATGAGTAATCCCAATGCTGCAGGACACTATTCCCTATCAGAATATCAGGCTGTATTTCAGAAAGCAGCTATCAGTATTCATCTAAATTAGGCTTCTTGCTCAATTTTCACTCAGTCCACTATACACTGCTTTGAGGTACTATTTTCAAAACATTCCTCTATGTAAGTGTYAGAAATAATAATTGTAATCATTCAGTTAAATAAAAAGTGTGTTTCAAAAGTGCCTTTTTGAAAACCTTGCACTGGATGCCAAGATCTGCCATTATTAAAAAACCCTATCAGTAAATTCCAGTGCTCATCTACTAATCTTAAAACAGATTTGTCCACACAGTTTGGTAGGGAATTCTACTTAAGAAACCAAATAAAAAACTTTTTKTTTTYCTTTAAATTGCAAATTTGTCAATAWAATCAGAGGTAGAACTACCTCAGGATCAGGCTSTGAATCAGTACTTGGCCAAGACTCAATCTCTGTCCTAAGCATTTCCTAACTTGGAATTGCTCTGTCTTAAAGAATGGAGAGCTTTGTTATTTTGTTATTTTTATGACAGGAAGCAATATTTATCCTGAACTGTTTCAGAAAGCTACAACAAAAGGCACTTAYACCTTAAGCCTCAGTCTACAGTTCTCTGGTGAACTTAAACAAATTGAGCCTTCTTCTAACTTCATTCACCTGAGGTCAYACTCCAACACTTCACAGTTTTAACAGTCCCCAGCTGAGAGGCTCATGCAAAGCAGACAGCTGTCCTTTTGCAGTTTCTTACAGTCATGCCTTCTCTCTGACTCTACTTYGTGTTCAAGACAAAACCTGTACCACCTCCAGGACATTGTACGTGGTTTCCCAAATAGATTTAATACCTACTGTACTGTTACGCAGTTTATGACAAATCTAGATCTAAAGGTTCCTGAACARAACTCTGCTGTTAATAAACTGTATGCCATTCCTTAAAACTGTGTCCTTTAACATATCAAAATTTTTTATTTGCCAAAGAAGTCAACTCCGCCAATAAACATTACTTTCAAGTACACTACAGACTGCTGTGCCAGTAAAATAATTTGTTCGTTTTACAGAAAACTGGAACTCCTGGGTCACCTCTTGCTCCAGCAAGTTCTCTGACTCTGAAACACTTTGGTGTTGCTGAGAATTAGGAGCTGGCACCCAGAGTACCCTCACAGCAGAGACTCCAACCACATATCTCTCCACCTGCTCACATGGCCTCACACACAYACACAAACACACRTTTTGCTCCACAACTTCTCCAAATAAAGCAATTCTAACCTCAGTCTGAAGATTCTCTTTATTAACATGATATTTTCCATTAAATATYCATAAGTTGTTTGTTACAAGACAAAACAGAAACCACTGCAGCTTGGTAAACTGCCAGGCTATTAATATTTGTACTCCTGGTACATGGAACAGTCACTGTTCTTAACAGCATTTTGTGGTCCTCAGTGATGTCCAGGATTAAAAACAGTATTTATTTCTTAACTCTTATTAACAAAATTAGTAAGTTATGACTGAGAGAAATACTACACAGTAGGAGACCAAAGGCAGTAAACTGAGATACAGCTCAGGTTTGGCATACAAAGTTAAGAAGCACCAAGAAAAGCAGCTTATGGAGGGGAGTGAGGGAAAGATGAGTAAGAGGCTCCTGACCTTTTCCTGAGGAAATGCTGCAAGATGACACCAAATGATTCATGTGAACCATGTTCTGGGCTTGAAATTAAACAAATTTGGTGAAAGCAGGTTTAGGTTTAATTCTGCAGAAAAAAAAGGAAATAGAGATTTATCCATTTTCACTGCCCCCTGCATAATCAATTCCTTGCTTCTTACTTAGATGGCACATCCCAACAAACAGCTGGCAACTGCCAGAAACCCTTTTTAAAGTAAGTGAAGCAAAAAAAAAAAAAAAAAACAAACACTTGAGTGCATTGATCCACAGACATTTTCAGTATTATGAACTCACATTTGTAGTAATCATGCAGTATCTGATCTGCCATAATGCAGAAAAATTCATCATCTTCATCTCGACAGAAAAAACTGCTTAAGCAATATAACTTTGGGGCAGCCAGACATAGTATTCTGTAACTAACAGTGAATTTTGAAAGTGATAGCCTCAAGAAAGAGGGAAAAAAATTCTATTATTTATTAGAGCAGTCCTACCATTACTGGTGCCAAAGTGGAAACCTTCATAAAGGATAGGCAAAGAACTGGGGAAAGCAAAACCTTGGAATGCTACAGTTAAGATTTGCTAGAGATTGCCAGACTGAACCATGAAACAAAACAGAAGCCTACCAAAAAAAAAAAATTGACCACACCATTAATACTTCAAAGGACAAATTGCTTTTAGACTCACCTGAAAGCGTTGGTTGTTAACACTGGCTCTGCTGTATTTCCATAATTAGCAAGAAGTGAGCACAAGAGGAGATCTGTGTAGTGAAACAGTTGGTACTGAAGGCCCAACACCTGCTACAGGTAGTCCTGGTCCTGCAGACCAAACAACCACTGASAGCTGAAGAATCTTCCATTTTTCTGTAAAAGTAATTTCTAGCCTGTTCCCCAACACCATGATGCAAATCTAGGCACTGGAAGTACAGAGTACCATGAGACTTGCTTCGAACGCACACTCCCAGTCCAAAGCTACTTGCAGAGATGCACCCAGACATAACACACCTAAACATGTTCAACAACACGAATAGGGCCTAAACTGTGGTTTAATGCACCTTTCTGGTTACACTATTTATTCATAGGTTCTCAATWCCTTAGAGGGTATCAGAAGTCAAGCACCATGACCTGTTACGCAATAAGATACTAAGCATCCTTGCTAGTACAGTCCAAGATACAAGAACAGACACAGTGCTGCCAACAGCCTACCAGATCAGTGTTTCACTCTAAAACACCCCAAAACCTA